>NW_007260458.1:1173279-1173800 GCF_000164805.1 Carlito syrichta
AGCGCCCACTCCGGGGTCAAAGGAGACTTTTTGGAGGAGGCCAGCGAGAGGGAAATACAAATTAAAACTTCCACTCACCTTCGCGAATCCGCCTAAAGTAGTGACTCTGGTGTAGAGACCGTGAAGATCCAGCTCCTTCCCACCCACCGCAGGGATTTTTTTAAAAGGCGACCTGCGGGAGAGAGAAAGCCCGCACTTGTCAGCCGGGACCCCGCGCCCGGCCCGGGCGGGAGAGCCCCGTTCGCCCCGGCTCGCCCCGGCGCTGCCCCCCCGGTTCTGCTCTCACCCTCTGCTGTGGTGGAACTGCCGCAGCTCGTCCAGGAAAGCGAGTCCCTTTCTCCGCTCGTCCGGAGGCGCCTTCCCCGTCGAGTTTGCCATTATTTTTTCAAAGGAGGTTTTAAGAAAACCCAGATCGGTGTTTTAAAAGCGCCCCCCGCTCCCAGCGCTTCCTACCAGAGCCCGGAGCCCATTCCTCGGCCGGCGGCGGCGGGGCTCAGTCATGGGCCGGCGGTGGCGGCGGC
>NW_007260458.1:1174737-1197228 GCF_000164805.1 Carlito syrichta
CGACCCCCGAGGGCCGGCCGCGGCACTGCGCCTGGCTCCACACCGCCCCGGCAGCTCCTCGCGGGGAACAATAGACTCGGCTCGCCGGGCTTAGGGTTCATCTGCAATGTGCCGCACATTTCACACGCACACAAAGCCGGCGGAAAGGGGGGCGGCGCGGGGAAACGGCCACTACCGGTTGTTCCGGGGTTAGGGGTGGAGGCGATGTTCGCGTCCCCGGCCCGGCTGGTGGAAGGGCCGCCACGGAGTCCCCTCCCGCTCGCCCGCCGGGTAGTCCCGGTGTGGCGCTCCGGAGGGTGAGGGAGCTCCGAGGGCAACTCCTCACGCGACGCGACACTCACAGATCAGGAGGAAGTCGATTTGTTTCCTTTCTTTTTTTAAGGTCTAAAGGAATCGGCTTTTATGAGCCTGACGCTAGTATCTTGGGGCCTGCATTTAGCACATTTTCCGTGAATTATCTATCCACGAGCTAACTTCCAACAAACTACCCATTAAATACGGCGTGAACTGCCTGTCCTAGTTCCGTGGAGGTAGAGTAATGCTCTTAATTCATCTAGCCTTTGGTCGGTTTCACGTACCCAACCGGATTATCCTATGACCAAAGTTATGCAAACAATAATTAAACAGATTGGGAAGCAATCTGTCGAACTTGGCCAATAATAATTAACGTGGATGTGTGTCTTTATACAGCCAGCTATCTTGAAGGTTGCTGCGTTTAAGAAAAATATCGAATAGGACACGTTTTTCCTTGCTTTCTCCCAAACGTCTTAAATGTGATCCTCGTTTAAAATGTTTTTGAAGGTTAAAAAAGAAACTTAACGCTTAAAATGGCACAAGTGGGAGACTCAAAACATCTCGGCAAATACTACCACCTTGATTTGCATTTACGAGGGATGCTGGAGCCGGTCCTTGGCTACAAATGTTAATTAAGCTCGCGGGACGTGGAGCGCCTTGTTGCTGTTCCCATTTCAGTGACGGCCACCACGGGCAACGTCACCGACGAGCCCAAGGTCACAGGGCAGTCAGGGTCCGGACGGGTTATTTCGGGCAGTCGATCCGAGGGGAGTATTTATCGGGTGGTGAAAGATTATGTAACATGGGCCAGCGTGCTTCCGGCGCTCACTCGAGGAAACGGACTCAATTCCCAGCTAAAGTTTGTCTCTCCGAGGGGGTCGGAAGAAGGCTGTGGCGAGGAACTTCGCGACACCCCGGGGCCAGTGAGTGTCTCGGAAGCCTGCGAGGGGCGGAGACCCGGCCCGGGGGGGTGGAGAAGCCGGGCCGCGGTGGCGGGCGACGGGTGGGGGTGGGACGAGGGGGACCCGGCCAGCCGGCCCTTCCCCCCCCGGTCCTCTTAGGGGGAGTGGAGATGTGGGCCTCGGCGCTGCGTGGCCCGGGCTGTGCGGATTCCCTAAACGCCGCACTTGCGCACAGCCCCTTACGTAACCGTCAGTGCCGGGGATTCCCTAGAGGGGGTCATTCTATTCAACCATTATACACACCCCGGGCTCCTGCCGCCGCCGCCTCACAAAATGGCGGCGCCCATAGAGGAGACAGCGGCCGCCGCCTCGGCCCCATTTTGTGGGAGGCGAGAGATCTGTCAACATGGAATACCTCCGCTGAGGCTGCGTCCGAGTTTGGGGATCCTACTTAAGGGATGGAGCCTAGGGGACCACGTTAGACGGAAAATGTCAACGACTTCCAGCAGCTCTCCGCGTTTTTACTTTTTCATTTTATGGAAGGGAGCGCCAGAAGCCGCTGGGGTAACTGTAACTAGGGGAGAAGGGAAAGCTGCGCTGACCGCTCCGGGGACCGGCCGCGGCGTCCTGGTGACTTTGGTTGCTCTTCCACGCTTCCGGCAGCTGATCGGGATCTCGCCGGAGGTCGCCCGGGCCGCCTCGGAGGCCTCGGCCGCGCCACCCGTGCAGCGAGACTTTTCGGTAGTTTTCGAATGCCGCAGTCCACGGCCCCGCCGGCACCCCTCGTCTGAGTCGCGGGCTTCGGGAGCCCCGGAGGTCCCTGCTACTGGAGCCCGGCTGCCGGGAGCGGGCTGTACGCGCGGATGCCGGCGGATCCGAGCCCGGGCTGATGGGGCAGCACCGGGAACCGAGGCGTGCACGCCGGAATTTAAGTCGTCCGAGTCGGGACTTCGGATTGTGTGTAAATGAGGCCTCAGGTGAAACGTTAGGACGCCTTTTCTAGCGTCTCAGTCTGCGGTGGGCAGACCGAGTTGCCTTTATTGCTAAACCGAAGGACTGAATGGAGGAATGACAGGTTTTTACTTTCCAAGAGGAGGTTGCCACTTTGAAGTCACTGCTGGTAATGTGTGTACATACACAAGCGTGCATATACAGTAGTGCTTTGCTTTTCAGAGCAAGTGTCAAAGGCTACCGACATGCAGTGATGCTAATATTTTAAAACCTTTTTTTAAAAAAATGTAAGGTGTGAAGCTGGAGAATTGACTTTAAACAGTTCTTTTTCTGTAGAAGAGGCTGTTATCCTCAAAATGGAGTCCTAAAGTATATCTGATGGATAGAATTTAAATTCTTCTCATTTTGTGTATGCTCTAGTCACACTAAAAGCATAAATGTCAGACTTGGTGTTGTCAGATTACTTAACATGGTTCAATTTCCCCATGATTAGAAAAATATAAAAGTAAGCTATTAACGGTATTTTCTTGTAAGAGTGTTGTAAATGTTTAAAGAAAGATGAGGTTCATCTGTTGAAACAAGCATTACACGAATAATTGATCTTAAATGTTGTTTCTCAGTTGAAGCAATCATTTGTGTTTACATGACTTTTTAACAGTGTTTAGTTTGTGTTGATTTTGACCCTCAGGTTTCCTCGCTACTGCAGAAGTGCAGCTTTCTGCAGGCTGCGCCTCATCGCTAAGTTCCACACCCCATGCCCTGCCGCACCCGGTGTCTACTCCTGGTGTGTGGGTCACCGAGATACAGTTTCTGGCCCTGTCTGTTGCTACTGATGTCCTTTGGAGTTAATAAATGTGGTTGCCACTAATCAGTCTGCAACTCTTGCAAGAACACCGTATTCAGCACCCAAGTAGAGTCAGAGAATATTTTTTTATGAGACTGCACTCCAGTAACCCTAGTGCATAGTATTACATTTCTTATTACCATATTGCATTTCCTATAGTGGGCAGCATAGAGCAGGTGGATCCTGGGAAAGTAATATTAGAGATGTGCTGACAGTTTTACAATACATTTTCTCCAACTAATCTGACAAGACATAAAATGTAGTTCATATTTTTCAGCATTAATGGAAACTGTTCCTATTTTAAAATGACCAATAACAGTGAAAACTGTTGCATTTCAATGTGTATAGTATACTGTTTTGATGAGAAATTATGACAAAGCCTTGATGGGAAAAAATTCAAAGCAATGATATGTAACTGCAAACCCTGCACAGTATAATTAGAGATTTCTGTTATTTTATCAGTCTTTGATTCTTGTCAGTTTTAATATTACTTAGTGAAGAAATTGTGATAAGTTAAAAATTCCCACATTTAACTAAACTTAAAAAAACTATCCAGTTTTAAGTCAAGCATGTCAGTTATATGATTACAGCAGCTGAAGTGACTTAATTGAGCAATTGATATGTCAACTCATTGGCTAAATTTTTGGATTTTAGGTTACTCTGAGATTTTTTTTAATGATATGGTAGGTTAAACAAGTCAATAGCCATTAAATCAATATTTCTCTAAAGATGACGCTTGAAGAAAGGTACTTTTGGTGAGATGTGAGGATGCTTTGGTGGCTGGTACTCTTGCCTGTATTTACTGCTGTACTTTTTTACGTGAGCTAATTTCTCTTATTTGAAAATCTGACTACAATAGCAAATCATAGATGATGCCTTTCTATTACGATGATTCTAAAGGGTAGGTGACTAAGCTTTTAAAAGATAAGGAAATAGTTTATTCTGTTGAGGATTAGGGTAATTTTAATGCAGATTCTCTGAATGTTGTGGACAAATTTCCGAATGAGTTGGCCCAAAAGGGTCCGTTAAACTTTTTTGGAATTTTTAAAGTTTCTTTTTACTAGATATTAGAGGTTATGCTTTGTACATTAAATCCAGTGTGGTTTATTTTTTAAGTGGTAATTTTCAACTTAAAAGGCTTTTGAATAAGACTTAACTAACAAGTTCAAGTTTAGGCAATTATACTCTTGGAAAAGAATTCCCAAGTGTACTTTTGACAAGGAGTTAGTCTCAGTAGTTGTTTAGGTCATTTATTTAATCCTAAATTTTTACAATTGTTATGAGTTTAATGTGCAACATTTGTCCATGATTATTATTTCATCTATTTTGATCACTGAAAACAGAGGTTGTCCACAAACTGACTGTGCTCACTATACACAGTTTATAGTATTTAATAACTTCTGAAAGTTTTAGGAGAACAATTACTAAACCATGGAACTATTTATTGTCAATGTATATCGCTGAATCACTGAGTAAATATTTATTGAATACCTATCTTGGACAAGAGGTAAGGGAAGGGAGAATGACTTGTTCCTCAAGGAGATTGTACCCCAGTAGTAGATTTTTTTTGTTTTAAGTGCTAGCTTTAAAAGGTTATAATGAAGCTGAGCACAGTGCCACACATCTATAGTCCCCGCTACTCTAGAGGCTGAGGCAGGAGAACTCCTTGAACCCACAAGTTCAAGACTCTGTCTCTTAAAAAAAAAAAGAGAGAAAGAAAAAAGGAGTTATAAAGAAATATTCAGACCAGAGGGTTCTTAATGTTTAATACTTAAGCAGGATCTTTAATATAACGTTAAATTCAAAATTCTGTTTAAAATAAGGACAAATATTGTGTACAAAACAGCATCACATTAGTGTTAGAATTGGTATTAGGATTACTGTTACTCAAAGTGTTGTAACGTTAATAGCAAACATTTAAATCACATTCTTTGAAAACTTGGATCTACAAAATACGTGATTCCAATAATTAACTTTTTAATTATGGGAAAAGCAAGGAATGTTCAGTGAATGTAAAAAATATACTACCGAGCAAACAAACAGAAATTGTTTTAATGAATTTTTATTTTCTGCTTCAATTTTTTGGTACATTGACTCTTCTTGACATTGCACTTTGCTATTAATCAAAAAAAATTAAACCCCAAAGACAAATTAATTCTGTATTTAATGCAGATTTAATTCTTGACTGGCTGTAATGCTTAAGGAGTTGGCAGTCTTGTTGGCGAAACAATAAAATAGGAATTAAGCTGAAATGCAAAACTGTAATAATTAGGTTTCATGAAAGTATATACAGTTTTCCTTCATAACTGCATTACTCAGAGTAGTGTTAACTTAATAATAATTTATTTAGCGTTTGTTTTCTCTGAAAACATATCACACACTATTCATATATAGCATCAAAATGGAAATTCAGCTAGGGCCAATGTAAATTGTTGAAGCCTATCGCTATACATTAAAGGAAATTCTAACCAATGTTTCGATGAAAACAGTTTTTTTTAAGGTGCCATGATTCTTTAAAATGATTTGTAGTACATACACCTGAAGATTCTATAATAGTCTTTGTGTGATAATGTTCGTGAGAAGCATTTATAAAGTTACTTGGTATGATGTTAGCTATGGGATTGTAAAAAATAATAAACAATTATTCAGGAATACAGAATGACTGACATAATATTTAGCAGTTAACTACAATGCCTGCAGGTATTTTAAACAAAGATGAAAATTTTAGACTGTTGTGCTATGTTTTTATAACCAATCTTCTTTATTAACAATACTAACATTAATAACATTTAGCTAACAGTAATTGTTGATAGGCTAAATAAATATGGAATGTAGATCCTGTTTCTAACGTTTATCAGTTTTAACCCCATTTAAATTATGGTACTCAGGGATAATCAAAAGTTAAATGATGGTCCTCCTGTTTCTCTGGAAACTGAAAAGAAGCTTTCTTTTTTTAGAGTATGCAAAAATTTGTTCTTCCCACCGAACTGAATTCATCCTTTATACTGCTATTTACTAACCTCTATTGTTTTTCTACTCCATTAAAGTTGGTACCACTAAAAATAGTAGTGATATCAGTACTACAAAACCCTAGGTAAGTTTGTGCCCACTGCAGATACACTCATTCCTTTTCATTCGTAAGATTCTTCTGAAATAATAGTATATTCCCAGCTAGATAACTTGTGGTCTGTTTTTGGTGTCCAAGGAGTCCATGAGCCCTATGAAACAAGATGTGTTTATTTGCATTTTTCAAGGGAGAAGGTCTCAGCAGACATGGACATCTTTAAAGGACCCTGTTTAAGCTCTATGTGCTTAAGACAAGTAGTAAGATTGCTTCAGGTGTTGCTTTTTATTTTGAGTGCTATTGGCCTATTGGGAAAAGCATTTTAAACATTAGTTAAGGAATACTACTTTAGTTTTAGTTCACCAAATTGAAAGAATTACAACAAACAAAAATCTATTTTTTTTTAATTTTTTTTTTTTGAGTCTGAGTCTCACTCTTGTTGCTCAAGCTGGAGCGCAGTGGTGTGATCACAGCTCACCTCAGCCTCTACCTCCTGGGCTCAGATGATCCTCCTGCCTCAGTCTCCTGAGTAGCTGGGACCACAGGTACATGCCACCATGCCTGGCTACTTTTTGGCTTATTGTAGAGATGAGGTCTTGCTCTGTTGCCCAGACTGGTCTCAAACTCCTTGATTCAACAATCTTCCCACCTCAGCCTCTTAAAGTGCTAGGATTACAGGAGTGAGCCCTGACACTCAGCCTCAAAAATCTATTCTTTTGAAAGAGCTGCATGAAAAAGATTCTTATAGAAAAGTTTAGGTTAAGTGCACATAGCCATTTTTTGGTGTGCCCTCTGTTGAAAATGTATTGTTGGAAGATTATATTAGTTAAAAATAGGCTCCAAATATAATTCTTCACATAACTAACTGGGAATGCCCAGGGATATATATTAATTTATTACCATTTTGTGAGTAGTAGCATGTGCTATATTCAGGGATGACATTCATCAGAGAGTTTCCAATGGTGTAGCCCCTTCGTGTTCTCCTTTGTGCTTACTGTCTCTGCTGCTATTTGCTGCAGTTTCTGAGGAGTGTACCTAGGTGGTGGCCCAGACCTTACTCTTGTAGAAATCATTCACAGGGCTAATTTATCCCAAGTCAGTCTGTAACTTATCTGTGAGCTACTACTTTAGACTTCAGTTCAGCATAACCTTAAAAGCTGGACTGGTTCAGTCCTAATCTCTACATGTTCCAAATTGCTATTATTTCTGTGCTCTCACTCACTCTGTTGTTCAGGCTAGAGTGCAGTGGCATAATCACAACTTACCACAGCCTCGACCTCCTGTCTTATGCACTTCTCCCACCTCAGCCTCTCAAACAGTTGGGACTACAGGAGTGCACCACCACACCCAACTAATTTTTTTTATTTTTTGCAGAGAAGGGTCTCGCTAGCGTAGGGTTGCCTAGGCTAGCCTTGAACTCCTAGACTAGAGCAATCCTCCCACCTCGGGCTTCCAAAGTACTGGAGTTACAGCCATAAGCTACCATGCCCAGCCTCATTCTTAAAATGTAAACATTTCAGTACAAGCCTCCTAGCTCCCAAATCAGTGCTTTTTCTGCTAAACTTTCTGTCTTGCTAATAAAATCCAATTTCCAGAATCAAATTAGTTGCTAAGCAAATATGCATAAAGCCATAAATTTATCTGAATCATTTATAATTTAAAGAGTAGTATATAAAAGTTTAAACAAATAACTGATCAGTGAAAGTGACCTAAAATAAGCAAAATAAAAATAGAACTAGAGTAAACTAGAAGACCTTTTTTAGGGAATTATTGGGAAAACTGAGCTCATAATATGAGATTGGGACTTCTCAAGCAATACTTTATCTTAGATTAGAATCTGCATGAACTTCTTTATCATTTATTCTTAGATTTTGTTTGCCCGTGTGCACTACTTGCTTAATAACCAGGTAAGAACATTTGAAATGAGTCTCTTAAGGCTACAACTTATATAACATTTTTATAAATATTACTGCTACATATATAGACTAACATTTTTAGCCTCACTACAATACCTTTTACAATTTTATAACTGCTAAAGGATCTATAAAAGGCTACCAGCCCATGTTAAAAAAAAAAAAAAGAAAAAGAAAAGAAAGTCCTAGCTCTGTCTGGTGCAGCTTGGAAAATTATTTTTTTCATTGCGTGAATTGCCAGGAATATAAGGGCATCATTCCTTGCTGATGAGAGCTCATACACTTCTTTGCTGGCTAAATGAAAATCTGAGCTATGTGATTCTATAGGACCTTAATGCAATGGCCATCCTTTCAGTAGTGAGCAGATTTAGAGAAGTCTTATAGTTACCTTATTTTAATTGTTTTTGGTATTTCTAAGATTGTATAACCTCACTCGATGAGAATGTTATGACTGTTTCCCCCCTGGGAAGTACTGGAAGATACAAAGCCAGGCCAAATATACATGACTATGAGTGAGCATAGGCTCAGTAAATGAAATAGGTATTTTTGCAAGTTATTGTACTCAAAGTCACAAGTTAAAGCTGGAGTTTCACCCAGAATCAGAGTGCCAGGGAGCTCTCAGTTCCCATTAACATAGTATAAGAACTCAGGGGTATGAATTGCTAAATGTTCAGCATTACCTCCATATTTTCCCATAAACGTTATCGTGACAAACTAGTACCATGCCCTGAATATTACAGGATTTTGCCTCCAACTGTCCAAACATTGCACATGTTATTCAGGTAAAGGCACTGACTAGTATGATATGGGTTTCTCCGTTAACATTCTATGGTAATTGACAACATAGTCAGCATTTATGGAATGCATTGTTATTGTAACTTAAGAGTTTTTATAGCCAAGACTACAAGAGCAGTAACTAGGATAGGTCCATTATTTTCAGTAAGGTTAGTTTACTCAAACTTTGGTAGCAGACACTCCCCACATTTTAACTGAGACTCAATACATGTTGAAATCTTAACTACCAAGGCATTAGGAGTAAGGCTTCAGGAAGGTGATTAGGTCATGAGGGCAGAGTCCACATGAAATACTGCCTTTATGAAAAAGACCCCAGAGAATTGGTTTTTCCCCCTCTGCCATGTGAGGTCACAACCAGAAGACCAGGCCCTCAGTGGACATGAAGTCTGACAGCACCCAGCCTCCAGAACTGTGAGAAGTAAATATTTGTTATTTCTAAGCCCCCTACTCTATAGTATTTTATTATAGCAACCCAAATGAACTAAGGTAGCAAGAAGCAACCTTCAAGTGTCATGCACTTGTCATACTAGCGGTTATCATTTGCCAGTCTTCTCTGATGAAAGAGATTAACAGTCCTTTCTCTTGCTTTGAGTGACAGATCTCAAGTAAGGATTTTCTTTTTTCCAAGAAGAAAGTGATTAAATAGATTCCTTGCAGAAAGGTTTTCAGAGCAGTAGATCTGCCTTTAAAGTTCTGTAGTCTTTGGACCCAGTTCAGAAGTGGCCAAAGCCAAAGCTCAAAGCATGGAAGCAGAAGTTGGACTATACGTAGGGGAGACAAATTACCATCTAGTTAAGAACCATCATAAGAGATCAGAGACAAGACCATACTGACAGATGGCCAAATTAGATACTGTCTTCTAGAGATTTTAGTTGTTTCATGATGGACTCACTTGGAACAGATCTGGAAGGTTTTTTGGGACATGTCTAAAGCATGGGATTGAATTTTCCTTACTAGCCAGGGGTTAGGACAGAAGGTCTACCACAGAAGGTCTGAATAGTTTCAGCACTACCAGAAGCTATATCTGTTAAGCTATACCATTAATCTGGTGGCTTAAGTAGAAAGTGCCCAAGAAACTTTCTTGTAGACGCTGTATCTGCAAAAAAAACCCACAAAGGTTAATAATAGAGGCCGAGGCAGGAGGTCACTTGAGCCCAGGAGCTCGAGAAATTGACAGGTAAGATGAACATCTTAAACATAAAACATAGATTCAAGACAGAAGATCTTTGTACCTGACAAGTACTCAGGAGGACTTGAGAAGGCCCCCTTAAGGTGAGATTCAGGCTATGTCTCCCATTAATGAACCTGAAAAATCCAATCTTGTTGCAGAAGATTTCTTAAGAAAAATGAATCCCATCTAGATGTTATACTGTCCTATTGTTTCTAGATGAAGAGGTAGCAAAGGTAGAAAAATCTGCTGGACTTACAAACTACTTTTACAATCTATCTTATAAAGTGTATTCTGTGATTATTTTAAGTAGACAACATACTTTTCCAAACCTAGCAATAAAGACTTTTGCCAACCTTCTTGCATATGTTTCTACCTTTCCTATAAAAATGCACATAATCACTAAAACCTACTCTTATGAGCAACACATGCACAATATTAACCTGAATGTTTACAGGGGGTTCCCAAGATTGGTGATTTTATTTATGCATTAATTCTCTTTGTTTAGTTTGTGGCCTGATCTTGAAGAAGAGTAACATCTGAATGAGTTAGCAGAGGAAATCAGTTGGTTAATAAAGATAAGAGCAACCATGCCTTGTGAACAAGAGATCGCCACCACCTAAGTTTAGTAACAGCAACAGTATTTTGTAAGAACCACAGAGAGGAGACTGAGGACTGGATATTTTAGCTCCTCCGGAAGTGAAGCACTTTATTGTTTTTTACTATTGTCTATAATCAAGAACTACACAAAAGCTTAAGGAGAAGCTGTCATGACTTTTGAAAAATGGAAGTATAGGGTGAGGACAGCATTTTCTGGCACCTAGGAAGAATATGAAGAAAGCAAAAGTTTGTATTAAGAAGAGACTGATATCCAGAGACTGATTTATTTTTCCTCCAAGCTGCCATTCCCTCTTCAATATTACACACAAGTGTTTGTTTTGGTCATAGCATTTATTAATTTAGACAAGACTTGACAGCCAAGTCTCTTTAAATAAATCTTTCATAATAAAATGTATGTGTATGTTACCATATATTTGTAAGAAAAGGAATGCGCCATACTTTTTTTCCTCAGCTTAACAAATTTGCAAAGGCAACTATCAGAAATCAGAATTTTATTTATTTATTTTAGAGTCTCACTCTGAGGCCCAGGCTGGAGTGCAGTGGCAAGCTCTCAGCCACCGTTCACAGCCTAGACCTGCTGGGCTCCGGCAATACTTCGCTTCAGCCTTCCAAGTAACTGGAACTATAGGCACACACCACCACGCCCAGCAAATTTTTCGATTAATTGTAGAGACGAAATCTGGCCATGTTGCCCAGGCTGGTCTCAAACCCCTGGGCTCAGGCAATCCTCTCACCTCTGCCTCCCAAAGTGCTGGGATTATTGGCATGAGCCACTGTGCCCTGCTAGAATGTTATTTTGAATGTTAACAAGGCCACAAATTGTTAAGTCAGACAATCAGAATTACAGAGTTCAAAACTTACGAATTATTTTCATAGAATATAGCAATACTGAAATCCAGGTGTCTGACAAGCCTATTTTGTTTGAAATAATATTCGATAATGCAATTTTATGATACAGGATAGAATTCTATTTTTCCACAGCTATAGGTAAGAGTAAACGTTTTTTTCTTTTGATTTTGCTAAGTTTCTTTTTTGTTAACCAGCAATTACAAGTGCCTAAGTACTTGAGTTCCATTAGCTAGCATCAAGAAAGAAGAGATGCAAACTTAAAATTCAGAAAAGGACAGAAAGATAATGTTAAAAATGGAATTTGGAACATGTAATGTTGTGTGTGCCTTTTACATGTAATTAAGAATATAAGTAAAATTGATCTCTGATTAAGATGTTTCTTTGAAACAGTCTGAAAAGTTTATATTCAGAAAAAACTTTTTTTTTTTTTTTTTTTTTTTTTTTTTTAGTTGAAGTCTCACTCCGTTGCCCAGGCTGGAGTGCAGTGGCATGATCACGGTCACCCCAGCGTTGACCTGCTGGGCTCCGGTGATTCCTCTGCCTCAGCCTTCCAAGTAACCAGAACTACAGGCATGTGTTACCAAGCCCGGCTAATTTTTTGAAAGACAAGGTCTCACCATGTTGCCTGGACTGGTCTTGATTCCGTGAGCTCAGGCAATCGTCTCGCCTCGGCCTCCCAAAGTGCTAGGATTACAGACGTGAGCCACTGCACCCGGCCAGAAAAAACAGATTTTAACAAAATAATTATATATTCAAATCATCTGTTTGTAAAATTCTAGGGCTATTTTCAGTGTTCATAAAACATAATTTACATCATATATAGTTGTGGTTCTGGAAAGCTGTTATATTTGTTATTTACCCTCAATTTCTTAACCCCATATCTCAAATTATTTCAGAATACCATTCCAAGAATTTACAAACATATTCTTTTGTATATTTTCTAAAAATGTGAAAGCTGCTAAAAGTTTTTGTTTTTAGTGTCTTCAAAAATATGTAAGAATACATCTTTTAAATTGTGTGCCCAAATCAGCATTTCCCAAAGTGTGCCATGATCTGTTTATAAGTGTTAGGTTACCAAAAAAAAAATTATGCCATTACATAATTTTGGGAAACTCCAAGTTAAATAAAATTAAAGTTCTTTACTATAAGATTTCTCAGTACCTTTAATGTCCTTCTGTATTATCCTCTGGTTATAGCCTCTTCTCTAAATATACCTGCCCTTTTTAGAGTATTGGTATTCTAAGGAAAACACTGGGAAATGCCAGCCTAAATATTGTTAAATATTGAACACATATGTCTAACAAAAAATGCCCAGTCCTTTACTGGAGTGTGAGCTCCTTGAGGACAAGGGCCTGTATTCCTTCTGTGTAATCCTGTAATACATCTAACCGATATAAAGATCAATATATATTATTGAATATGTTACTATCTAATCAATCAATTTTTAAATGAACTAGTAAGTTTCTGACTTGTTAAATTATTATGAAATAACTTGTGCATTCTCTTTTTTTTTTTCTCTATACTTGGAAAAAATAGAATATTTTTAAATGGACTATTTTATAGGTTCATGTTTAGCATCATGATCAGCTATTTTTTCTGTTGAAATGTTACAAACCTAACCATATAAGAGACCTGTTCATAAACCATGAAGTATTTCAAAACTGTTAGGTATAGACATCAGAAAATTCTGACTGATTTCATTTCATTCTAACATTTATCCCTCTGGGAATCTGAAACTTTTTTCATTCTCTTACCTCCTACTTCCCAAGAAGACAGTTTGTGTACTTATGTTCCCACTCCTTTCTGGAGTCCCTATAGTTTCCCAGAATTTGTGGAATTCCACCTACCTATTCCTGTTACTTAATATTATAGAGCTTCTTCCAGGGCTTTCCCATAGGCTTTCTGGTCATCTGTCAGAGGCTCCTTGGCGTTCTTAAAAGTTTACTGGATATGCTAAAGAGTATTTAAGTACACAGGTACCAAAAGAAAGGAACTCCACTGCTTTGCAGGTAGTAGTAATAGGGCCTCAGACCTCTGAAGTAAGAACATTTGGGGGAGTCTTAGTTACCAAGTGTAATACACTGAACTGAACTTCGCCATCTTTCTTATTAGTAGAAAAGGAAATTTGCAGATTCCTTGGAGATGTAGGGACTTTTAAGATGATCCATGAGTGTATGTTGCAATTGGGGAATCTAATCCATATTGAAGACCATAAATTATTATGAAGTGTCGGGAGGAAAAGGAAAATACATGAAGGAATTCTTTGAGTTAAAAGAAAAAAAAAAGAGGCCAGGCTCGGTGGCTCAGCCTGTAATCTCAGCACTTTTGGAGGCTGAGGCAAGTGGATTGCCAGAGCCCGTGGGTTCAAGACCCACTCGGTCAACTTGGCGAGACCTTGTCTCTACAATAAATCAAAAATTAGCCAGGCATGGTAGCATGCACCTGTAGTTCTGGCTACTTGGAAGAATGAGGTGGAAGGATCGCTGGAGCCCAGCAGGTCGATTCTGGGGTGGCCGGGAGTATGGCACTGCACTCCAGTCTGGGCGCCTGAGTGAGACTCCAACTCAAAAAAAAAAAAAAAAGACCAAAAAAAAAAAACAGGGAAGAATACTGCTATCTAATCATTAAATCAGTTTTTAAATGATCACATTGGGAGTGTCAGGTAAAACATGTTTTCTTCATTAGATTATAATGTTTTTTAGGGGACCCTTAATAGTATGAAATTCATATTTTGACAACATAGGCATTCTTTCTGCAGAATTTTGTGAGACTTTCCTGTGTAAAAGAACTTTACACAGGGCTATTTGACACAGGAAAGTGTTACTAATGAAAGTTACAAGATTTCCTGCCTTTGAAGGCCTTTTCAAATAGGAGATTTTCACATGGTAGCTTAAATGAATCAGTCATAAACAACTGGAAAGTTCTTTAATGTCCCTTGGAACCAGATGTTTTGTTGCTGTTACTTTATCTGTATTCAAACTACCATTGCTGGAACACTATCAGCCAGGCAGTATGCTAAGATAAGCTGGCTGAAGAAGGTACAGGACCTTAAGTTCTGGAGTTCACGAGTGATGGGAGGAAGGAATGGACATAGAAATAATTCTGTGTGATCAAGGAATGTGATGGAGGTGTTTGCTCTGCCTGGAAAAGTCTGAGATCTTTATAAGAACCTTAAAGTAAGAATAATGGGTACGATGAATGGGGATGAGAGGGCTAGGATAGTCAAAGGCATGAAAGTGTAGAGCATGGTTTGGAAATAGTGATTGGCCACTGTGGATGAGCCCATTTTGCAGGGGTGAGAGTAATAAAGAATAGAAGCCAGAGAGTTATTTTGAGACCTGTCTGAGATTTGGACTTTTTTCATGAAGGCTGTTATGCTTAATCATTTTTATTGTGCTACATAAATGATATATGTATGTATGTACAGGAATATGAGCAATTCCTGGGCATTTTGTTTTTTTGCAGTGAATTCCATCTCATTCAAGCATATGGGGACCAGGCACAGTGGCTCACGCCTGTAATCCAACACTTTGGGAGGCCAAGGCAGGAGGATTACTTGAGCTCAGAGTTCAAGACCAGGCTAGGCAACATAGCGAGACCCTGTCTCTACAAAAAAAAAAAAAAAATTTTGTTGTTGTTAAATTAGCCAAGCATGGTGGCATGTGACTGTAGTCCCAGCTACTTGGGAGGCTAAGTCAGGAGGATCGCCTGAGCCCTGGAGGTCGAGGCTGTAGTGAGCCATGATCATGCTGCTGTACTCCAGCCTGGGCAACCAAGTGAGATCCTATTTTTTATTTTTTATTTTAATTTTTTTGAGTTGGAGTCTCACTCTGTCACCCAGACTGGAGTGCAGTAGCACGCTCCCAGCCACCGCAGCCTTGGTCTGCTGGTCCTTCCGCCTCAGCCTTCCAAGTAGCTGGAACTACAGGCGCATGCTACCATGCCTGACTAATTTTTTGATTTATTGTAGAGATGAGGTCTCGCCAAATTGCCCAGGTGGGTCTCGAACCCACAGGCTCAGGCAGTTCACTCACCTTGGCCTCCCAAAGCGCGGGATTACAGGCTGAGCCACCGAACCCGGCCTGAGATCCTATTTTATAAAAAAGCACATGGGAATACAAGAAGAGGAATTGCATTACTATAGATAATTGCAGCTAGAGACAGATTTGACTTCTTAAACATGTGTTTGACTTTTTAAATTATTACTTGTACACAACTGGTGAAAACAGTTGTCTTGGCATAGGTTGAGAACAGGAGGTGACTTGTAAGGAATGTAGTAAACCACCATCATAACAAAACAGGAAACTGGAAGTAAGGACTTCACTGACAGAATGAGAGGACAGAGAATAGATGTCAGAAATATTGCAGAAGATGCCACTGTTGTTAAGCACTGGCCAAGCCGTGTGTTCTTTGAGCTATGGCCACCATATTTTCTTAGCTTTGGCCCCCTTCCCTACCTTGGGTGGGTGAATCAATCTCTCTCTCTCTCTAATTTACTTTCTAAATAAACTATATTTTCCATTCTAAAAAAGAGAAAAGATATATTGCAGAAGTATAATTTGACTTACCATACTCTATGCATGGGTCATTCTCACTCAAAACCAGGACATTCCCTGTAGCTGTTTTGCCATGGGCCACACCTCTTTGAAATGGCTACTTAAAAACACAATTTTTGGAAAAATTATCAAGTATGTAACAGATATCTCTAACCCTTGTTATGTTCCGTATCCCTGATCATCACATCTTTCCTTCCATCCCTGAATTAAAAAGGTGAAATACTCTTAGTCCCAGCTACTCAGGAGCTGGGATGGGAAGATTGCTTGAGCTCTAGAGTTCAAGGTCATCATGAGCACCATAATAAGACCACATCTCTTAAAGGAAAAAAAAAAGATGAAGCACAATTTAGAATCATGAGGATGAGTTTGTTTCTGTTGCATACTTGATAATTTTTTAAAATTTGTTTTTGCCGGGTGAAATGGCTCACGCCTGTAATCCCAAAACTTTGAGAGGCCAAGACAAGAGAATTGCCTGAGCCCAGAAGGTCAAGACCAGCCTAGGTAACATAGCAAGACCTCATGAGCTCTATAAAAATTAAAAAGTTAGCCAGGCATGATGGCATGTACCTATAGTACCAGCTACTCTGGAGGCTGGGGTAGAAGAACTGCCTGAACCCAGGAGTTAGAGGCTGCAGTGAACTGTAATTGTACCACTGTACCACAGCCTGGGTGACAATGAGACCCCAATTCAAAAAAAGAAATTTTAAACCGGGTTTGGTGGCTCAGCCTGTAATCCCGTGCCTTTGGGAGGCTGAGGTGAGTGGATTGCCTGAGCCCACGGGTTCGAGACCCGCCTGGGGCAGCGAGGTCTCATCTCTACAATAAATCAAAAAATCAGCCGGGCGTGGTAGCGCATGCCTGTAATTCCGGCTACTTGGAAGGCTGAGGTGGAAGGATTGCCGGAGCCCAGCAGGTCAAGGCTGCGGTGGCCGGGAGCGGCCACTGCACTCCAGTCTGGGCGACAGAGTGAGACTCCAACTCAAAAAAAAAAAATTTGTTTTTAACTATTTTTTAAAAATGTAGACATCTTCACAAGGTCCCTTGCATCCGAAGGGCTACTTCAGAGTGCTGTGTACTTCACTAGCATTTTATTTTTCAAACAGATAAGGTCTGCTTTTTTTTTCTTTCTCATTCAAAAGCTATTTATCATCTGGATTTTTTTCTTTTTATTTTCCCTTTCTGCCCCCTCACCTGGATTTTATTAATTTCCCTCTTATAGATCTATTCTAGCTCTGTGTTGTCTTTCAAAGGACAACACCTGAAATTGCCTTTTATATTCCTTATGCATATATACCATGATTTGGTACAATAGTAGAATGAAACTTTCTGTTTTACTTCTTACATTCTCCTTAATGCTAAGCAATTTTCCTGGTATTTAGATTTTAATATCACATTGGCCTAATGATTTCAGGCATAGTTTATAATTGATAAATCATCATCATAAAATACAGAGCTTGAGAGATCAGCTAATCTGTATATTTCATAAAGAGAAAAACTGAGACCAAGAGAAGTTAAGTCATTCCTGATAACATAAGAGGTTAGACCTAGAATGATTCTATGCCAGGGCCTTTTTTTTTTTTTAAGTTAGAGTCTCACTCTGTCACCCAGGCTGGAGGGCAGTGGCACATTCCTGGCCACCGCAGCCTCGACCTGCTGGGCTCAAGCGATTCTTCTGCCTCAGCCTTCCAAGTAGCTGGAACTACAGCCATGTACCACCATGAGCTAATTTTTTGATTTATTGTAAAGACAAGGTCTCGCCAAGTTGCCCAGGTTGGTCTCAAACCTGTGGGCTCAAGCAATCCTCTTGCCTCGGCCTCCTAAAGTGCTGGGATTATAGGCATGAGCCATTGCATTGGGCAGCCAGTGTCTTTTTGGGGGGGCGGGGGACCAGGGGGAGACAGTTTTGCTCTGTCACCCAACCTGGAATGATACATTGATGCAATCATGGCTCACTGCAACCTCTAATTCCTGGGCCCAAGCAATCTGCCTCAGTCTCCCAAAGTGCTGAGATTACAGGTGTAGTCATTACCCCCGGCTGGCTATGCCCATGTCTTTTTTTTTTTTTTTTCTGAGTGAGAGTCTCATTCTGTCACCCAGGCTGTAGTGCAATGACACACTCGTGGCCACCGCAACCTTGACCTTCTGGGCTCAGACTTCTGCCTCAGCCTTCCAAGTAGCTGGAACTAGAGGCATGGGCCACCACAACTTTCTAATTTTTCTTGATGCAGCAACAAGGTTTCACCAAGTTGCCCAAGCTGGTCTCAAACCCTTGGCTCAGGCAATCCTCTTGCCTCAGCCTCCCAAAGTGCTGGGATTACAGGAGTGAGCCACCGCGCCCGTCCTATGTTGATGTCTTATGTTGTCTTTCCTTTTCTTTTTCTCTATTTTGAGCCACATAATATAAATATTATTCCTATTGTAAAAAGTTAAAACATAGTTTAAGACCCTTTTTAGCCCACACACCTCACCCAAGTCACAGTCTTCTCCCTAGCAGTAACCACTGTTACCACTTTGGTATATGTTCTATTAGCATTTTCCGCTGCATCTGCCTACATAATTTTTATACACACACACATACTCACTGAGTATATGTATGTTACCTAAGTGATTTTTTTCACTAGTGAATATTTTAATATGCTCAGTCATTACTTAAGCATAGTTTTTGTTTTGTTTTGTTTTGTTTTTGAGTTGGAGTCTCACTCTGTCGCCAGACTGGAGTGCAGTGGCCGCTCCCGGCCACCGCAGCCTCGACCTACTGGGCTCCGGCGATCCTTCCGCCTCAGCCTTCCTAGTAGCCGGAATTACAGGCGCCCCCTACCACGCCTGGCTAATTTTTTTATTTATTGTAGAGATGAGATCTCGCCTGCCCAGGCGGGTCTCAAACCCGCGGGCTCAGGCAACCTACTCACCTCAGCCTCCCAAAGGCGCGGGATTACAGGCTGAGCCACCAAGCCCGGCTAGCATAGTTATTTTTTATAGATGTATGTCTTACGTTGGGCACATGGAAACAGGTCTTCCATTTACTTGTCCTCTTCTGTGGCCTCACTGGATTTGTCCACTCACTTGGTGAATAAGTGCCCATACATTCTACCCTCAAGAAGTTTACCTTATACTTATAAAAATGAAAAATGTATACAAATAACTAATATCAAGTAGCATGTGCCATTAAAGACAGAGTCATTCTGTTTTATGTTTTATTACCTGAAAGATCTGAATGGCACAGGAAAACAATTTTAAATATGCTATATAAACTTATTTGATGTCATCTGTTAAATTCCAGATTTGGTTACGTTAAAAGTATTTTGACAAGACCCCACGTTAAGTGACCATAACTGGAATATTGCAGTGTTATAACTAAGATCCCAACCATGTTTGAATGTTATTTTTTTTCTTTGAGTTTGAGTCTCTCTGTCACTTGGGCTGGAGTGCAATGGCATAGTCATAGCTACTGCAATCTCTGTCTGCTAAACTCAGGTGATCCTTCCACCCCAGCCTTCCAGGTAGCTGGGACTACAGGCATACACTACCAGGCCGGCTAATTTTTTGACTTTTTGTAGAAACGAGGTCTTACCATGTTACCCAGGCTGGACTTGAACTCCTGGATTCAGGCAATCCTCGGCTTCCCCCTAAATGCTAGGATTATAGGCATGAGAGCTACCACGCCTGGCCCCATCTTTGAATTTATGTAAGCCTGAGGTTTAGCTTCACATTAAAATATCAGTCTGTTAACAGCGTGTGTGTGTGTGTGTGTGTGTGTGTGTGTGTGTGTGTGTGTGTGTGTGTTGGAGTCTCACTCCGTTGCCCAGGCTGGAGTGCGGTGGCACAATCACAGCCACCCAGCATCGACCTGCTGGCCTCCAGCGATCCTTCCCCCTCAGCCTTGCAAGTAGCTGGAACTACAGGCACGCACTACCACGCCCAGCTAATTTTTTTTTTTATATATTGTAGAGACAAAAATCTCACAAAGTTGCCCGGGGTTGGTCTTGAACCTGCGGGCTCAGGCAATCCACTTGCCTCAGCCTTCCAAAGTGCTGGGATTATAGGCTGAGCCACTGAGTCCAGCCCAGGTTTGTTTTTTTTTTTAATAACTTAAGAGCCAGGTAGAATGTAGGTATTGCAGAAAACTAACTACAAACGACTGTCATTCATGATGAAAATATATATAAACAATCATGCATCCCATAACAACATTGTGGTCAGTGACAAATGATGGAATGACAGACCACATATACAATGGTGGCCCTATGATTATAATACTGTACTTTTATTGTACCTTTTCTGTGTTTAGATATATAAATACTAAGCATTGTGTTACAGTTGCCTACAGTATTCAAGAGAGCAACATGTTGTATATGTTTGCAGCCTTGGAGCAATAAGCTATACCAGGTAATCTAGATGTGTAGTAGGCTAAACTATCTAGGTTTGTGTAAGTACGCTCTATGATGTTCACACAATGATGAAATCCCCTATTGAAGTTCTCAGAATGTATGCCCATTACTAAGTGACACATGACTGTATAAGAAAAGGCATGTATTTGTTTTAGAATTGGCTCTGACACAATGGTGAGAAACATGGAAAACTTTTGGTCGTTTATTGATTTGGTAGCCAGCTCTATCCATCTCTGGATTCAATCATGGCACCTGAGGTCTGAGCAGAAGATTCTGAGCAGAAGAAATCTTCTTCTGCTCACCCATAAAGTACAGACTAGATTCAGATCTAACCATATGGCACAGAGTACTTACCGTGTGTCATGCACATTTATGTATTGTACTTCATTCAGTCACTCATAGATGATGAAATCAGCTCTAAAAAGATAAAATGCGTTTACTTGAAATGAGATTAATGTTTCCCGAGACCCTGCACTATAAAATAATTATTTTTCCAGCATGGTCATTTATTACAGTTAAAAGGGAATATTATATTTGGATATTTCACATATGCTCTGTATATAAAGTAAGCAGATTTATATTTCAATATGATCAAAACTTTGAGCTTAAATGCTTCCTTTTTGTAATTATTATAATTTATAATCTATATAAATATTTAAGTATACAATAGTCATATTTAATATTTAGGAATAGTAAATACTTAAGTATATAATAATTGTCCAAAACTAAAATAGGAGATCTGAGTCTTTCTAGTCCAATACTAGTTTACTTTGAAATACTGAATGAGCAGTTTCATATTTCTAACCTTTTTTGAATTGGAAGATTTCCTACTGAATATGATAAATTGAGAACTTTAGGTACAAGGTACTGTATAAGTTTGAAGGGTAACTACCTAAAGTGTATCCTAGAGAAGGAAAGGGTTTAGGTTGAAATATATACATAAGGTAGTCATAAAGAATATTCAAGGCTGGGTATGGTGGTTCACATCTATAATCTCAGCACTTTGGGAGGCCGAGGTGAGAGGATTGCCTGAGCCCACAGGTTCGAGATTAGCCTGGGCAACTTGGTGAGACCTCATCTCTACAATAAATCAAAAAATTAACTGGGCATCGTGGCACGTGCCTGTAGTTCCAGCTACTTGGAACTCTGAGGCGGATCACTTGAGCCCAGCAGGTTGAGGCTGCGGTGGCCAGGAGCGTGTCACTGCCCTCTAGCCTGGGTGACAGAGTAAGACACCAACTCAAAAAAAAAATATTCAGCCCCATTGGACTTGTAAAAACTATCTTGCTATGAGTGATAAGCTTTTATTTAAGAGCTGTTTTTTTTAAAGCAAATAATTGTTCTTTGTGGTTCTTTGAGAGAAAATAAGACCACATGGGGGTATTTGTGATTCTTATCTATTGCCTCCACAATGGCAGACAGTTATCTCCATCATTTGGATCTGAAGCCTATCAAAACATCAAATGTTAATCAGGGTCTGTGAAATATAACTCATAAAACAGTCTGGGGCTCAAGATTTTGTACTTAAACTAAAGAGAAAAAATAAACATTGATAAACCAATTTGAATATGAAACATGTTATCTCCAGTTATAATACTTTTTTGTGTATTTTGTTTTGTGACTTAAGTTTAAAATCTTTGCTGAAATTGTATAATTGCTACTATGTAATGTTTAACATTATTTCTACTAAGTTAGGAAAAGTTTTATCATCAGGATATTTTCAGTGAGGAGATGAAGCCTGCTTGGTGAACATGGAAAGAGATTCTTCTGGTTTATTGAAGGAATGGAGAGGGAGACTAAAAAAGGACTCAAAAATTTACTAGTAAACTTGAGAGAGATAAAAACAGGACAGAAAATTAGATAGGTCATAGCAAATTGACATACACTTCTTCACAGAATGGTTGAAGGTCTTTGAAAAGAGAAAATGATTGATGTGATACAAGAGAGCATTTTAGTTAGTAGTTTTTTATATGCCCAGAGGCGAGGAAACCTGGAAGACAGTGAGGAAGTGGTAACCACTGGAAATAATTTATATGGAGAATTAAGATATAGGACATTAAGAAGGGGATAGATCTTTTTTTATTTTTTTTTTATTTATTTACTTTTTCTTTTGAGTTGGAGTCTCACTCTGTCGCCCAGACTGGAG
>NW_007260458.1:1197368-1201086 GCF_000164805.1 Carlito syrichta
TTTTTTATTTATTGTAGAGATGAGGTCTCACCAAGTTGCCCAGGTGGGTCTCGAACCCGCGGGCTCAGGCAATTCACTCACCTCAGCCTCCCTAAGACGCGGAATTACAGGCTGAGCCATCGAGCCCAGCTTATTTTATTTTATTTTTTAGAGATAAGGTCTTGCTCTGTTATAGTCTAGAGTGCAGTAATGTGATCCTAGCTCGCTGCAGCCTCCAATACCAGGACTCAACAGATTCTCTTGCTTCAGCCTTGTGTAGGTAGGACTCCGGACACATGCCACCATGACTAGCTATATATTTTTTAAATTTTTTACAGAAATGAGGTCTCCCTGTGTTTCCCAGGCTGGTGCTGAATTCCTGGCCTCAAGCGATCCTCCCAAGTGCTAGGATTATGGGTGTGAACCACTATGCCCTGCTCAGAAAGATCTTTAAAGTATTACAGAGTTAGTGTCAAAAATTGCTCCAAGACCCCATTGAGTAGTACTGTACCAAGGACTGTAGAGGCCAGCACTGTAGGATGTAGCCACTGTCATGGTGTCCCTATAATTTTGTCACTTCTGGCTGGGCACAGAGGCTCATGCCTATAATCCCAGCACTTTGGAAGGCCAAGATGAGAAGATTGCCTGAGCCCATGGGTTCAAGATCAGCCTGGACAACTTGGCGAGACCTCATCTCTACAATAAATCAAAAAATTTGCCCTGCATGATGGCCTATGCCGGTAGTTCCAGCTACTTGGAAGGCTGAAGCAGAAGGATCGCCTGAGCCCAGCAGGTCCAGGCTGCGGTGGCCATGAGAGTGTCACTGCACTCCAGCCTGGGCAACAGTGAGACTCTTGACTTAAAAAAAGAAAAAAATGTCACTTCTGACCTCTTGCTACCTTCTCTGGACACCGTATCTAAAATATCTTGTTTATCGTTTGTCTCCTGCACCCATACTCTGTTAGAATATAAACTTGGGCAACCCCGTCGGGTCTCCTCCCACTGTGGGAGCTTTTCTGTCCTCTCAATAAATCCTGCTTTTAAAAAAAAGGATCTAAACTTTATAAGGTTAAGAATTTATCTCTGTACACCATATCCTTCATGCTGAGAGTATTGTCTAACAAATTCTGGGCCTAGCCATCAGTATCTTGGAGTGTAGCCTCTCAATTTTATATTTAGGATCAATAAATGAGAATGAAATCATTTGAAATTTGGCAGGCACCTCAGAGGTCATGCAGTCCACTATTTCTTCACTATCTGCCTGTGAGTATTTAAGGAAGATTTTTACTAGTTGAGTCTTGCCTCAGCCTTGGGAATGATAATTTTGACTTGGTGATTTTCTCCTTTCTTTTCTTCTCTTTTTCTCTCACTTTTGGGATCCAGGGTATACAATTCAACTAGTTTTCCAGTGTGGCAACACTGATCTGGTCCAGTCCCCAACCTAATGCAGAAATTCCTTCTGTGGCATATATTTCCATGGGAACCATGTAACAGTAAAGACACACTGTTGGGATGTGTCTGCATGTATGTGTGTTTCATCCAGCAAGTGTTTATTGAACTACTATGTGCTAAGCTAAGGATACAGCGATAAAAAGATACGTTCTCTGCCTTCACATAATTTATACGGTCCTGTGAAATTTTACTAGCACCTAGAAGCCTCTGAACTCTTCAGTGTGGTAAGTGCCATATGTAACTGTTTTTTGAATGATCAGTTCCATTGTATAGTTTTAGCTAATAAAGTTCTTTCTTACACTAAACTAAAATCTGCCTCTCTTAAATTTCTGTGTATTTGCCTCAGTTTTGTCTCTGAACTCTTCATTCACTTGTTCCATAAATATTCATCGAGGAGCCGCCACACGCCAGACTTTACCAAGTTTGCCTCATAGACAAATAAAA
Organism: Carlito syrichta; assembly: GCF_000164805.1. Taxonomy (NCBI): domain Eukaryota; kingdom Metazoa; phylum Chordata; class Mammalia; order Primates; family Tarsiidae; genus Carlito; species Carlito syrichta. The sequence continues at coordinate 1,199,244 of NW_007260458.1, forward strand.
CATAATTCTTGCCTCCAAAAAGATTAGAATATAATTTTATAACATTGAGGAAGTTGCTTAACCTCTCTAAGCTCAGTTTCTTTACTTGCAAGTCAAAAGTAGTATTAGTATCTACTTCCTAGGATTGTTGTGAAGATTAATAATGCATGCAATGTGCTTAGTACAGAGTCTGGTACACGGCTTTCAACAAATGCTATTATTATTCCTATAGTTTAAAGAAGGCGTCCAGATAAGTAAATTAGCACCCACAGGGTTGATATGAGTGCCCTAATAGAAGCAAGCACAGAGTGCTATGGGAATATACCAGAGATACATCTCATCTTGGTTAGGGAGTCAAGGAAAACACCCTTCAGGAGGAGAAATCTCAACTCCATGTTAAGGACTAACACTGAAGTCCTAACGCTGAGTCCTTGTAGGCGGGGAAGGCACAGATAACTCAGAGAAAGAGGTTAGAGGGCATGGTGTATCAAGGGTGCTTCAGTTTAGACTGACTACTTTCAGGAAAGCTGGACTGTGAATGGCCTTCGATGTCATGCTGAGTAACTAAGGATGTGTCATGAAGGTAATGGGAAACGATTGAAAAGGTTGTGCACAATTAAACTTTCAACTTTGGAAAGTCTCTTTAGCAGTAGTATAGACAAAGAGGGCAAGAGGACGGTGGGAAAACCAGTTAGAATGCTATTACCATGTCCCTACTGAGAAATGTCCTAAATTAGGGCGGTGATGTAGAAGAGGAGGGGACTGATTCGAGAGAGAATTAGGATTTAATGACCAATTAGATGGTAGATGTAGGAGGAAAGAGGAAAAGTTATCAAAGATAATTCTTAAATGACTACCTTTAATAAGTGAATGAAAGGTGATGAGCCTTTCCAGTGGTGATGGCCTACCCACGAGAACATGTCTCTCGCAAAGGATCTCCTTCATCCCTCTCCAAAGGAGGCGAAGAGGAAACACAAGAAGAAGTGCCGGGTGCAGAGCCCCAACTTCTATTTCATGGATGTGAAATGCCCGGGATGCTATAAAATCACCACGGTCTTCAGCCATGCACAAACAGTAGTTTTGTGTGTTGGCTGCTCCACTGTCCTGTCAGCCTACAGGAGGAAAAGCAAGCCTCACAGAAGGATGTTCCTTCAGGAAAAAGCAGCACTAAAAGCACTCCAGTCCAGATGAATGGGAAACCATTCCAATAAACATATTTTGGATAAAAGAAAAAAAAGAAGAAAGAAAGGTAATGGCATTAGTTCACAGGGAGAATGTGTGTTGGGGGTTGGTGCAGAGGGACTTGAATATTCAGATCAGGGGCTTAGAAATGGTCTAGAGATGCAGATTTGGGATTTGTCAACAGGTGTTAGTTGAAGCCACCATGCTTATGATGTATAGAGGAAGGCCATTAAGTGATGATCAAACAACTGTTACATAAAATATATAGGAGGCTATTATTGTGGTCTTGCCTCCTGCACTAGATTCCAACAGCCCAGACCAAGCAATATAGCCGAGTCACTCATGCCAGGTACCATGTAATCATACTGAATTCCAAAAACAGACCAGCTTTCCAAAAAAACAAGACTGGCATACTAAGGAAAGCACCTCTGTTTTAATCCTATAAGGAAAGTAACTTTGAACCGAATATTATGCCTTTTGATCTGTTTCTGCTTTCTTCCGCCCTTTTCTGTCTTTAAAGCCCACCTCTTGCTGGGCTCGGTGGCTCAGCCTGTAATCCCACGCCTTTGGGAGACTGAGGTGAGTGGATTGCCTGAGCCTGCGGGTTCGAGACCCGCCTGGGCAGCGAGGCCTCATCTCTACAATAAATCAAAAAATCAGCCGGGCGTGGTAGCGCATGCCT
>NW_007260458.1:1201214-1222748 GCF_000164805.1 Carlito syrichta
AAAAAAAAAAGCCCACCTCTTCTGCTCAGCTCATTGGAACACCCATTCTGTTTTATAAAACGTGATGTTACCCAATTATAGAATTGCAAATAAAAGCCAATTAAAGTCTTTAAACTAAATTTGTTGTGATCTTGTCTCTTTTTTTTAAGTTGGAATCTCACTCTGTTGCCCAGGCTGGAGTGCAGTGGCACGCTCATGGTCACCGCAACCTTGGCCTACTGGGCTCAAGTGATCCTTCCACGTTAACCTTCCAAGTAACTGGAACTGCAGGCATGCGCCACCATGCCCGGCTAATTTTTTTATTTATTGTAGAGATGATCTCACCAAGTTGCCCAAGCTGGTCGAGAACCCATGGGCTCAGGCAATCCTCTCACCTCAGCCTCCCAAAGAGCTGGGATTATAGGTGTGAGCCACTACACCCGGCCAATTTTGTCTTTTAACACACCCCATCATGTCAATTGAGAAAGAATGTGCAGGCATGTTAGAGGAAAATTAAGAAACAGTATTATTCCAGACACTGAGAGAGGAGAGAGTTTAAAAATAAGTCAATTGTCATAAATACTATAAGAAGATAAAAGAAAATTGTTCTTTGGATTTAGCAACTAGGAAGTCACTGGGCAAGAACTATATCAATAGTGGTGACAGGACCAGAGTCTAGATTGGAAGATATTGTGGAGTGAACAGGAAGTGATGAGGAAGGCAGTACCTGGAGGCTCCCTTTGTGGAAGCTGTGGATAGTGGAAGAGACAGTGCAGAAGCTGGAGTGCAAAGGGTGGATGTTGAAGGGCAAGGTCTGGTATATTTAAAGATAAAAGATACCTGACAGCCTTTCTATGTTGACAAGAGCCTGGAGAAAGGGACACTTGAGGATAGAGAATAGAGTGTAAATAAATAATAAAACAGAATACCTGAGAAGACTGAGGAGGTGATATCCCATGGAGGAATGTGTCTTGAACAGGAGGAGAGACAGCAACTACAGCAACTACACCAAATACACCAACTAAAGCTACCTGAAGAGATATAGCCAAAGGGTTTCGAAGTAACTGAAGTTCTCTCTCTGACGCCAAAGCATCTGAGAGTGATAAGGGGAGTGGTGGTGGGAGTGAGGTGTAGAAATTTGAATAGATCTCTTGAACTGGGCATAGTGGCTCAAGCCTGTAATCCCAGCACTTTGGGAGGCCAAGGTGAGAGGATTGCCTGAACCCATGGGTTCAAGACCAGCCTGGGCAACTTGGTGAGACCTTATCTCTACAATAAATCAAAAAATTAGCTGGGCGTGGTAGCACGCACCTGTAGTTCCAGCTACTTGGTAGGCTGAGGTGGAAGGATAGCCTGAGCTCAGCAGGTCAACGCTGGGGTAACCGTGAGTGTGCCACTGCTCTCCAGCCTGGGGACAGAGTGAGACTCAAACCCCCCCTCCCATAGACATCAAATAAGCATACTATATGGATATGCCATTATTCCTGTTAACTAGAAATAAAATTCAGCAATAGATGGATTTTGTTTTCCAAAGGACTGTTTTTTTTTTTTACTCACTCACCATTCTCTATGATCCTACATCTACCCAGTTGACACTCCAATCTTAACGCCCTAGCCCCTGAAGAAACCATTTGAGTTTTTTACTATTGTTCTAGGGTGCTCTAAAATCTACCATTTGATTAGATCAGTTGAAAGTTATAACCAGTCATGTTGTGTTAAACTCCAGTAGAGCTGCTTTTACTCATTTGCTCTTTTGTATGCAATAAGTTTTCGTTGAAGGATGCGATAATAATACATGAAACATGTTGTGGGCCACCCCCTCAGGTCCCCTCCCACTGTGAGAGCTTTTCTGTCCTCTCAATAAATCCTTCTTTCAAAAAAACATGTCATTGTGATTACTATAAGCAGAGTGAGTGTACATTTCGATTTGGGGGGATTATCCCACTTTACACCTGTTGTCACAGCATAATGTCTAATAGTTCCCTTTTCGCTCACAAAAAATGTCACGGTTATTACATGATCAGTATGGTGTTCTTTTCATTATACAGTACTGCTTTATGAGACACTCTGTGAATTACTTTTGATCCTGTTCATAGGGATCAGTCATATATGTTTCTTTTGAACAACTGGTTGTTTTTATTATATACACATGATGGCTCATGACTGCTCAGATTTCCCATTTTAGACTGGTCTTAGAAAGCTTAGGGCCAAATTTGCCACCTGCCGCATAACAAGTATATAGAGCTCAATGGAATATATTTTTATTTTAAAGTTACTACTTTTTGTTTTTTCCTTTTCTTTCTTCTTATTCCTTTTTTCCTCTCCTGTTTCTAATTTATTTCTTGAATTTTATATATCCTTGTCAGCTATCTTAAATTCTCTTTGAAATAAGGCAGTGAATAAAGAAGCACAAAACAAACACATTTACTACTTCTAAAATGTTTCTGATGTTCTTCGATGACTGAAGTGTGCCTCTTTTTCAACTTGACTGTTTAATGTTTCTCACTCTTGTATATTTCTTTGATCCAGGATAAGTTTTGAAGGGATTGTCAGATTTTGACCAAATCAAATGCATTATTAAGAGTATGAAGAGGCCGGGCTTGGTGGCTCAGCCTTTAATTCCAGCACTCTGGGAGGCCGAGGCGAGTGGATTGTCAGAGCCCATGGGTTCGAGACCAGCCCGGGCAACTTGGTGAGACCTTGTCCCTACAATAAATAAATAAATAATTAACCAGGCGTGGTAGCGCGCACCTATAATTCTGGCTACTTGGAAGACTGAGGCAGAAGGATCACCAGAGCCCAGCAAGTTGACGCTGGGGTGGCTGTGAGTGTGCCACTGCACTCCAGCTTGGGTAATGGACTGAGACTCCAACTCAGAAAAAAAAAAGAGTATAAAGATACTATGCTTCCAAACTGATCTCTAATCAGTCTCCCACTTTAAAATATAGCTGATAACATTTTCCAAATGGTTTTGTCTTCTATGATTGCAGGGTTTTATTAAGGTAGGGAGGCAATCTGGCTTGATGAAAAGAAACACATAATTTATAATCAGACAAACTTTATTTTGCCACTTACTATGTGTGTTTGGAAAAATGATTTACCTTCTCTAAGTCTCAAGTCTTTTACCTGTAGCTTAGAGATAATATTGTCTAATTCTTGAGTAAATGAAACAACATGCAGTAAGTCCCCTATATACAAACAAACGCTATTCCAAGAGCATATTTGTAAGTCCAATTTGTTCATAAGTTGAACAAAGTTAGGCTAGGTACCTAACTAACACAAATAGGTGTATAGTACCATACTGTAATAGGTTTACAATACGAGTCATACAAATTATACGTAAATAAATATACAGTACTCTTCAATAAATTATACAAAAGCACAATCACTTGTAGAGGCCGCACACACATGACAATGTCACCAGACATGTGAACTAACTTACATGATTGGACATGTGAACGTACATTCACATCTTTGAAAATTTGCAACTTAAATGTTCGTATGTCGGGGACTTACTATACATGAAGTGTCTGGCATATAGTTAGATGTCCAGCAAATTGTACCTACCATTATTGTTATCTTTGCAATTTACAAATCATTAACACTAAGGATTTTATATCTGGTAAGAACTCTGCCATTTTTTTCTCTTTTTTTTACAAAAACAGATTTGAAAATTAAACTATTTATGACTTCTCTACTGGCAGCATACCAAGCTAGGTGTTTTGACCTTTACATAGTTAAACAACTACACACTGGATAAAGTATAATATGTAAACATACTTCTGTTGTTGTTGTTGAGTTGGGAATCTCACTCTGTTGCTCAGGCTGGAGTGCAGAAGCACAATTACAGCTTACTGCTGCCTTGGCCTCCTGGCCTCATGCAATCCTCCCTCCTGCCTCAGCCCCTCAAGTAGCTGGGACTACAGGCACACACCAACATGCCTGGCTGATTTTTTAATTTTTTATAGAGATGAAGTCTTGTTATGTAGCCCAGGTTGATCTTGAACTGGGCTCAAGCAATCCTCCCACCTCAGCCTCCCAAAGTACTGGAATCACAGGCATGAACCACCATTCCCAATCACTTTTAAATATTGTAGAGCTTGCAAGAAAATAAGGAAAACCCCCAAGATTTCCACCTACCCCCAACAAAAATAAACACCAAGCTGAAATCAGAGAGATAACTAATTGAAGAACTATGGCTACTTTGGGGGTAAAAGATCAGGAACCTAGAGTCCTGCTGGATGTTATATACAGCACAAGTCTCCAACCTTCTTGGCATTAGGGACCAAATTCATAGAAGACAATTCCATGTGTATTTCCCGGGGTAGGAGGGGATGTGCAGTCAAACCTCACTTATTTTGTATTTTGCAGCCACTTCCCAGCACTAGGATAACCACCTCTGATCATCAGGCATTAGATTCTCATAAGGAGCACACAACCTAGATTCATAGCATGTGCAGTTCACAATAGGGTTCGTGTTCCTATGAGAATCTAATGCTGCTGCTGATCTGACAGGAGGTGGAACTCAGGCATTAATAAGAGCGATGCAGAGCAGCTATAAATGCAGAAGAAGCTTTACTTGCTAGCTTACTGCTCACCTCCTGCTGTGAGGCCTGGTTCCAAACTGGTCCATGGCCTAGGGGGTTTGGGATCCCTGTTATATAGCTTTCAGAGGTCCAGAAAACCAGGTCTCAAGGCCCATACACATTGGAGAAGCTAGACATTCCCCACCCCCTGCCAAATAAAAATACTGGGATGGGCTACAGCCTCAGTAAATGGGTGACTGAAGAAAATCCCCTAGAGTAACATAAGAAAATAAGGAAACTTGTTTATCTCTGTCACAGTTTTGAGAGGAAAAACAATAAAAATAACAGAACATATAACCTGTTCACACATGGATCTGGGGTTGAAATCTGTATATTTATTATAGTCAGGACAAAGAAACTAAAATGATCCTAGGTTTGTAGCACCCCTGGGCACACAGCAGAAATAATAAATCCCTTATGCAGGAAAATATTCTTTAAATTGCCTCAGAATTCCTCAAAGTAAACTCAGTCAAATGTGATTTCACAAATTTTTTTTTTAAATGCACAAGGAAGAAGAAATAAACAGGCCAGGCACAGCGACTCTCACCTATAATCTTAGCACCTTGGGAGGCAGAGGTAGAAGAATTGCTTGAATTTAAAACATGAATAAGGAAAAAGAGACTACCAAAGTATGACCAGGTAGATTTTAAAAGGAACCAAATACAACACTCAGAATGAAAGTATAATCATTGCAATTATAAAAGCAATAGATAGACTAAATAGCAGACTAGGCACAGTTGGAGAGAGAATTAATGAATGGAAAGAAAATCTGAAGATACTATCCCTAATGGATCACAGGGTTTTAAGCAGATGGAAAATAGAAAAGAAAGATAAAGAGACATGAAGGACATAATAAAAAAAAGAATAGAGAAAATGAGGAGAGGAAATATTTTAAATTATTTATATATATATATATGTGTGTGTATATATAATAGATAGATAGATTACATACACACACACACATATATCCATGCCACAAATCTTTCAGAATTGGGGAAAACGACATTCCACAGATTCAGGAACCCCAGGGAATTCCAAGTGGGATAAAAAAATATATATATGAAATCCACACTTAGACATATTGTAGTGAAACTGAACTACCCAAAAGCAAATGAAATAAAGACAGCCAGAGAAGAGATCACCCTCAAAAGGAAAATAATTAACAAGAGACATCTCAACAGCAGGAATAGAAACCAGAAGACAGTGAAATAATAGCTCCAAAGTGCTAACAGAAATAACCTTTTTTTTTTTTTTGAGTCAGAGTCTCACTCTGTTGCCCAGGCTGGAGTGTAGTGTAGTGGCACACTCATGGCCACTGCAGCCTCAACCTGCTAGGCTCAGGCAATCCTTCCACCTTTGCCTTCCAAGTAGCTGGAACTACAGGTGTGTGCCACCACATCCAGCTAATTTTTTTAAAAAATTATTGTAAAGATGAGGTCTCACCAAGTTGCCCAAGCTGGTCTTGAATCCCAGAGTTCAGGCAATCCTCTTGCCTTCACTTCTCAAAGTGCTGGGATTATAGGCATGAGCCACTTCACCCAGCTAGAAAATAACTTTCAACTTAGAATTTTGTACCCAGCAAAACTATCTTTCAAAAAATGATAGCAAAGTGAAGATGATTCTAGACAAACAAAAGTACTATAATTTAAAAGTTCTGAGCTGGGTGTGTGGCTTACATTTCAGGAGGTTGAAATAGGAGGATCACATGAGGATCTTGCTATGTTGCCTAGGCTAGTCTTGAATTCCTGGGCTCAGGCAATCCTCCCATCTTGGCCTCCCAAAGTGCTGGGATTACAGATGTGAGCTACAGTAAACTTGCCAAGAGAAAAACTTCAGATAAATTTAAGTTTAACTAAGCAAAGAATGGTTTGTGAATTGAGCAGCCCCCCAAACAATATATTAAGAGTGACTCTAGCACAGCCACATGGGTAGAAAGGATTTATGGACAGAAAAGAGAAAGTGATGTACAGAAAGTGGAAGCGAGGTACAGAAACAGCTGGATTGGTTACAGCTCTATGTTACTTATTTGAACAGGGCTTGAACAGTTGGGAACAGTTGACCACCTCAGTGGTTGAAATGTAGCTGCTGTCATTGGCTGAGACTACTTGTTCCAAGGGTAGGTTACAGTCTGTTTACACATTCAGGCAGGTTACAATTCACTATATATGGAGAGACCTTTTAGGCTAAACTTAATTTAACAGTACTTATCAGTAAAATATACTAGTTTTGCATCTTTGAGAATTTGAGCAACACTGGCTACAGATTAGACCCTAAGCATACCATATCTATTTTCTTTGTGTATATCTGTAATATTGTGAAATATTTATTTGGTCTTCTTTCCGCTTCCTAGCATAAATTCCTAAAATTCTTAGAATCTCCAAAGTGTTAAGTGTCTTTTGGTATACTAATGAGTTGACCTTTGGCTTGCAATTGCATAAGTAGCTTCAGGTCTCTGAAAAGACCAAGGCCAGATTAGAGGATTGGGACTTTCAGTTTTACTCTTAGAATTTACATGAGGTACTATGAATGGAAGAATAAACTCAGTTTTCTTCACTGTACTCTCACTGCCAACACCAGATGTATGGAGATTTTTTCCCCCATATATTAAGCAAGCTATCAATTCTGCAGTGGACATCAGCTGGCTTTTCTTTACTTTGCTGGAGTGGAGAGGGGCTGAAGGTTATGGTGATCACTGAAGACCAATGATTGAATCAGTTGTACCTGTGTAGTGAAGCCTTCATTAAAAAAAAAAAAAAAAAGACTGGACTTGAGGAGCCTCTGGATAGCGGAACACACAGAGATCCCTGAAGCTCCATGCCCCTTTCCATGCCTTACATTATGCATCTCATCTGTATTATTTGTAGTATCCTTTGTAGTAAACTGGTAAACCTAAGTCTTCTCCTGAGTTCAGTGAATGCTCCAGCAAATTAATCAAACCCGAGGAGGGGGTTATGGGAACCCCCTCTAGCTGATCAGTCAGAGCACAGGTAAAACAATCTAGAGTTTGAGATTAGCATCAGAAGTATGAGGCAGTTGTGTTGGACTGAACACTCAACCTGCAGGATCTTACACTATCTGCATATAGATGTGTCAGAATTGAACTGAATTAGAGAACTTGCAGCTGGTGTCCACAGCAGAATTGATAGCTTGCTTAATATGTGGGGGGAACCTTCACACAACTGGTGTCATAAGTGTGTTGTGAGAGTATGGAGGGAAAACTGAGTCATTCCGCCATTCATAAAACCTAATGTAAGTTCTAAGTGATTCCGGTCCAATGTCCCCATAGAACTGATATTTTATTGGATTTCTTTTTTTTAGAATAAACTAGAAATTGATCCTCTAAGTCTTAAAATGTAAAACTGATACTTGCCTTACCTGAATTCCTTACTGAGGAGACCGACCTTCCAATAAGGGATTGAAACTCACGAGAACATTGCATCCTGACAATGAGACGCTAGACAATGAGATGTCAGACTTAATATGGTTGCTTCCTTACCTCTCCCCTACTGTTGTTTTACATGCCTTCCCCCACTATATAAGTCCCCAGCTTCAATCATTTGAGGAGATCTGAGACTGATCTCCCATTCTCCTGGGCTGATATCCATCCAACTAAATGTCTGCTTCTCAGGCAATATGCATTGTCTTGGTGATTGCCTTTCTGTGCTGTGAGCAACAGGTCCTCAACCAAATCCCTGGTATTTCTGTAGCATAATTATTATAATTTTAAGTTTATATTCCTATTCCAGAAAAGGTAAGTACCTGTAGATTTTTGTCCGTATTTTCCCCAGCATCTAGAATGTTGCTTTGAACATAGAGCTCAATAAATAAATCGGGCAAATGTAATGATTCAATGACAAGTGAACTGCTTAAAAAGTTTAAAGTTGCCAGGCGCAATGGCTCACGCCTGTAATCCCAGCACTTTGGGAGGTGGACATGAGAGGACTGCCTGAGACCAGTTCAAGACCAGCCTGGGCTGGCAAGACCTCATCTCTACAATAAATCAAGAAAAAGTAGCTGGGCGTGGTGGTGCATGCCTGTAGTTCCAGCTACTTGGAAGGCTGAGACAGAAGGATCGCCTGAATCCAGCAGATCGAGCTTGTGGTGGCCGTGAATGTGCCACCGTACTCCAGCCTGGGCGATAGAGTGAAACTCCGACTTCAAATAAATAAATAAAGTATGAAGTTGTCTTTCCCTATGTAGTATGGTTAATGATAGGATGAAGAATGCATTTGCTGTGCCTTATATCCTTCCTGATTTTTTTTTTTTGCATTGGAGTCTCACTCCATCGTCTAGGGTGGAGTGCAGTGGCAAGTTCACAGCCACCCCAGCATCAACCTGCTGGGCTCTGGCGATCCTTCCGCCTCAGTCTTCCAAATAGCTGAAACTATAGGCATACGCTACCACGCCTTGCTAACGTTTTATTTATTGCAGAGATGAGGCCTTGCCAAGTTGCCCAGGCTAGTCTCAAACCTGCGGGCTCAGGCAATCCACTTGCTTCAGCCTCCCAAAGTGCTGGGATTATAGGCGGAGCCACAGAGCCCAGCCTATCCTTTCTGTTAACAGAACCTAAATTCTTAGTTAAAGGGATTAGCAAAACACAGAATAACAAATGTTGAAAATTGTAATAGAGCTCTGTTACTACAGGGTAGGTAAGAACACTGGTATTTCTACACAAGACTCTTTTTCTAAACAAAGAGACTTTTTGTCTCTTCACTAAAGCTGGCCATCTGCACAACAAACACGGTGACCATAGTTAATATTTATTGTACACTTACCATGTGCCACATGCTGTGTTGAGTACTTTATAGCAGGTGTCCCCAACTCCTGGGCCACAGACCAGGTGCCTGTTAGGAACAGGTGCACAGCAGGAGGGAACCAGTGGGCAAGCAAGCAGACCTTCACCTGTATTTACAAACACTCCCCATCACCCACATTACTGTCTGAACCCAGTCTTCTGTCAGATTAGAGGTGGGAATAGATTCTCTTGCAAACCTTATTGTGTACCGCACATGCAAGATATTTAGGTTGCGTGCTCCTTATGAGAATCTAATGCCTGATGATCTGAGGTGGAGTTGAGGCTGTGATGCTAGTGCTGTCTCCCATCACCCTCAGATGGGACTGACTAGTTGTAGGAACTCAAATTCAGGGCTCCTGCTGATTTTGCATTACAGTGAGATGTATAATTACTTCATTATATATTACAATGTAATAATAGCAGGAATAAGGTACACAATAAAGATAATGTACTTGAATCATCCTGAAACCATTCATCTCTTTTCTCCCAGTCTGAGGAAAAATTGTCTTCCACAACCTTGATGCCAAAAAGGTTGGGGAATGCTGCTTTATAGTAATCTAATTTAATCCTCACAAAAACCCTATGAGGGAGGTCTTATCTTCATTGTACACATGGGGAAGTAGGTCTTAGAGATGGTTAGGTATTTTACCTAACATCACACCCTGGAAACTGGAACTGAAATCTGCATCCTGGCAGTCTGGACCCAGAGCCAATACTATTGACCGCTCCGGGTCCTTTCATTTAAGGCTGAGGCATGGCAATGATGAGGACCTCCTTTCCTCTGCTCCTGTGTTAACAACAGCAGTGTCAAACTTTTTAACTAGCTGCTAAGAACTTTGGGGGACAAACAGTTTTATACCTTGCTTTCCTTAAGCCTTATGTATGTGCATATGTGTATGTGTGCCTAATATGATTTTCAAGTCTCAAGCGTAAGATTAATTCTTTAGCACTCCCTCATATTTCAGTGTGTACAGTGTTAATAAAATGTGGGCCAGTATTTGAAGTTGAAGAGTTACATAATGTCATTTTTAATCCTTATTTTTCATTTCAATAGGATAAATTCCAGATATATTTCAGCATTACAATGAAAGTCCTCCTTCATGACTTTAAAGAGCGAATGCCAAGTAGCACTGTTTCCAAAATTAGGATTTTTTTTTTAGAGTTGGCATCATTACAATAAAATAACTTTTTATTAATTCATCCTAGAAATAAGAAGAGCCTCACTATAGTGTACTTCCATTTTCCCCATAGGCCTTTATACTATTGTTGAATATGTTTTTCTTTTTTCCCTTTTTTTTTTTGAGTTGGAGTCTTACTTTGTTGCCCAGGCTGGAGTGCAGTGGCACGCTCACAGTCATGCCAGCGTCAACCAGCTGGGCTCAGGTGATCCTTCCTCAGCCTTCTAAGTAGCTGGAACTACAGACGCGCGTTACCACGCCCAGCTAATTTTTTTTTAATTTGTTGTAGAGACGAGGTCTCACCAAGTTGCCTGAGCTGGTCTCAAACCTGCAGGTGCAGGCAATTCACTTGCCTTGGCCTCCCAAAGTGCTGAAATTACAGGCTGAGCCACCAGGCCCGGTCAAATATTTTTTTCTTATATGCATGTTAACTAATGCATGTTTTTTAAAGAATATATACATTTTAACCCACAATACATATTATTTAAACAAAATTTTCTATATAAAGCTTTACTTGCAAAACTAAGTAAATGCTTGATAAATATTTTGTTGTTGTTATTTGTTTTTTAAAAAATTTTATTTTAAAGATGTGGGTACAATTCAGGGTTTGGTATACAAATGGTCATACAGGTAAAGTCTGGGCCTCAATTTAGTCCCCACTTCACCTGGTTTGAGATCAGGTACCCTTATTGATGAAGTGCCCCGCACCCCCCAGAAGTTTCTCACTACTGCCAATCCCGTTCTTATTGTTTTTAATTTCTTTTTACTTCAGCATTTAATTTTTAGATTTGTATTATATACCTTGCCTCCCTGACTAGATTAAAACACAACAACAACAACAACAACAAAAACACAGATACAAAAAAGAGAAATTCTGGTACACACTATTTTCGTAAAAAGTAACGTCTATTAAAGGGGGCTCAAAGACATTGTTTCAACACAAAAAATGTGGAATGTGTTGTAATAAACTCTACATCTTTATCATGTTATTTTAGTTATATATCTGAATCTTTGCGTAAAATTCAAAGTAGCTATGATTTGATTGTTTTGCAGGGATGTATATATTCCTTCACAACCCAAAACCTGCTTCAGTGGGAGAAGTTGTTCCTTCTTTTCTCACAGACGCTTGGGAGAATAGTCACTGAAAATGTCCATTTAGCAGCCCAATATCACAAACTAACACTAAATCTGTTCCTTTACTCTCAGATATTTTTCTGATGATGTCAACTATGAAACAGATCATCAACATGTTAGACCCATGAGATTTGAAAGGGAGTTGCACATTGATATACAAAAGGTATCTGATGGAAATACAATTCCTTTAAAACAAATCTATGGAGACGTAAAAAATACACATAAATATAATGTTGGTTTGATTTACACGTGAATTTTAACAGGGACATAAACAGTGTCTATTAGCAATTGATTTCTCATAAAAGTAAGAATCTGGTGTGCTGATATGGCCTGTATAATATCTGAGAAAGAAGTTCTACTATCGTATTATTCCTAACAAAAATAGCACTAATTCTAAGTAATTTTAAAGCAGAGAACATATGGCATTATAGTATTGTGGGTTTTTTTTTTGAGTCAGGATCTTTGTTGCCCAGGCTGGTGAAGTGGCAAGATCATGGCCCACCTCAGCCTTGACCTCCTCGGCTCAGGCAATCCTTCCACCTCAGCCTCCAAGAGTAGCTGGGACTACAGGCAAGTGCTACCACACCCAGTTGGTTTGTTTTTGTTTTTGGTTTTTTGTGGGGTTTTTTTGTGTGTGTGTGTGGTAGAGACAAGGTCTTACTATGTTGCCCAGGCTGGTCTTGAACTCCTAGGCTCAAGCAATCTTCCCACCTCAGTGTCCCAAAGTGCTGGGATTACAGGCGTGTGAGCCACAAAGCCCAGCAGGTTTTGTTCTTTATGTTGTCCACAACATCCCAGCACAAGGCTGCACATGGAGTAGGTGCTTGGTATTTGTTAAATGCATAAATCAGCAGGGCTCCAATAGGGCTACCATTATCTGGTGTGTTTCTTTTTATTTGCTTTTTATATATAAATGCTATGCTTAGACTAAAACTTTCAAAGCATTAAACTTAAAACAAAGACCTTGTTATGATTATGTGTGAATCTCAAGCACTATCTGTATAGTGGCATATTTAGGTCAGGCCATTGTTAAGATCTGTCACCCACCTTTCTCCTGATGAGCAAAATGGTTTTAGCAAGGTTAATACTTACATAGATTTTAAATGTTTAAGTGGTTTCTGTTTGTTTGGTTTTTTTTTCCCAACTCAGTAGATGAATTCAAAAATTAGGCATGCTAAATGCTCAAAGCGTAGTGCCAGATGCACAGTTATAAATAGGTGCTCAATAAACACTATACTTGATAACAGTACTAAAACTGAAGGTCTAAAGTTTATTCATTAAAAGTGACACATTGTCTCATCTTTCCCTTGGTTTTGCTTTTTTCTTGGAAAAACAGTGACCTATAGATTGCATTTACATGTTCATTTCTAGAGCATGGAATTTTTTTTCATATTCTGTCTTGTTCCAGTTACTGTTGAAATGAAAAACTTAATATATTTATAAGGTTGCCATGGTTGGTCTCACAGGTTGTTCACAATTCCAGGGAGTGTTACTCATACAGACTGCAATGTGAATGAAGGGCATCCCTGTCATAATTTGGGTTCTCTCAGAAGGCAACCCCAAAACAAGGGTTTGAGATCAAGAGTGTATTTGTTAAGTGGAGAAAACAATAGGATAGATGTAAGAATATTGAGGAAAAAAACAAACTCTGTTTCTCCCACTATACTCTTACAACACAAATCACTCTGTGACCTCTGTTCACCAAAATATATGTGGAGATTTTCTTTTCCCCCACCAGCAACCAATTCTCTAGAGCATTCTTCAGCAGACACCAGGTGTGTGCCCACTAATTCAGGTCTGACACTGCAGACCTGGAAATAGATCCCACAAATTGAGGGCTCAGCACCACAAGACTGTTTCCCCTCTCCAGATGCCAATATTGTCATCTATATTTACTTGCTATTGGCTTAAATTAGGGTTACCGTAACTCCCTCCTCAGGTTTGATTTATTTCCTAGGATTGCTAACAGAACTCTGGAAAATATTTTAACAGTTAAATATTATGGAGAATATTACAAAGGGTACAGATGAAGAGATGCACAGGGCAAGGTAGAGGAAGGGGCAGGAGGCTCCCAAGCCCTCTTTGGACACTCACCTTCTAGGAACCTCCAGGTATTCAATTCATTGGACGCTCATTTGAACACAGTCCTTTTGGGCTTTTATGGAGTTTTCATTATGTAGGCATGATTGATTAAACTACTGGCCATTAGTGATCAACTTAAACTTCAGCCCTTCTTCCCTTCCAGGAGGTTGGGGATTGGAGCTGAAAGTTCCAATCCTCTAATTCTGCCATGGTTTTTCCAGTAAGCAGCCCCTATCCTAAAGCTACCCAGGGTCTGCCAGCCAGCAGTCATCTCATTAGCATACAAAAAAGACACTTATCACTTTGGAGACTCCAAGGATTTTTAGGAGTAGTTCTATGCCAGGGAATGGGAGATGAAGAGCAAATACATATTTCACAATATCACAGTCCATCCCCTGGTTTTTGAACATAGATTCCTTACATTTAAAGGATATACACCTCAGGCTGGGCTCGGTGGCTCAGCCTGTAATCCCAGCACTTTGGGAGGCCGAGGCAAGTGATTGCTTGAGCTGCGGGTTCAAGATCAGCCCGGACAATTTAGCGAGGTCTCATCTCTACAATAAATAAAATAGTAACTGGGTGTGGTAGCACGTGCCTGTAGTTCCAGTTACTTGGAAAGTTGAGGCGGAAGGATCGCAGGAGTCCAGCAGGTTGATGCTGGGGTGGCTGTGAGCATGCCAATGCACTCCAGCCTGGGTGATGGAGTGAGATTCCAACTAAAAAAAAAAAAATTAAAAATAAATAAATAAATAGATAAATAATAAAGGAAATACACTTCAAAAAATACTGGCAGATTACTGGAATCATATTTCACCATTACTAATTAGTTCAGTCCATCATTGTATCATATGACTGTGCACCTCAGGGCTGGGCCACTCGGGTGTACAGGCTTTCCTTCTATCTTGTCAGACTCCAAAAGCAGGAGTGGTCTCAGCATATAGATAGCTTCATGCTTTCAGGCATCTGGTATAATTGTACTAAGAGACAGTGTCATCTCTTGCTCTGAGCCTCCTTCCAGGTGTTAATGTAATATTCAATTTCTCTCCATTCTTAACCCATTTATTCATTATTCCTTTACCCTCAGCTACTATTCTTTCTTCTCTTCACATATACCCAAACTTTCCACCTGTGGAAGGGACATTAGGTTTGGTCCCTGTACTTGTCTATGCTGCAGGCAGTGAACTAATCTAGCAAGTGCCTCCCGCTCAGTCCATTCCCATTCAGATAGTGTAGGGTTACACAAGTGTGGAACTAGTGGGCTATTTTTTTTTTTTTTAACCACCAGACAGTATAGCTGCATTCACTCAATCCCAGTTTTGCCAGATGGGGTGAAGCACAACTTACTCCCATCACATCCTTTAGGAATTTTGACAAGGTTTCTTAGGAATCATTCCCTGATTCCTGCACTTGTAGCTGCAGCCCTGGTCTTATGACAACTGCATCGGTTAAGGGGGAAAAACAGGAAAGCTAAGGTGATGGGGGAAAGAAAGAAAAAATTATAGTCATTACACCAGTGTACTCCTCCCTTGGCAACAGTTGTAGAGTTATACCAGCATCCTTCTCCATCCCCTCTTCCCCAGAACCACCAGAGAGACAGAGGAAAATCTGCTGGGGACACTTCTTCAGTCCCACCCATGTTGAGTGTGAGCATACACTCATGAAGGGATGGAAGCCTTCACGCACCTTATACCCCTGTTTTAAACAACCAGTGTTTAAATATCCTGTTCCACTTCTTTATCAAATTATTACTCCGAGGAGGATAACTCTGAAACTGTCTGTATAAAATTAATATGGGGCCACAGGGTAAAAGCTGTGGAAGAGACTTGAGTCCTGCAAAGTTGCAGCTATGTTAAAAGCTAACAAATCTGTTGTTTCTAAATTTGTTTTCCTCCTTGCATGGCTGCTTACATGTCACTTCAATAGAAAGGACAATTGATTATCTTCATGACCTGACCCCTGGGGAGGGGAAAAGCTGCTCACAAGGTTGATAAACATATTTTCTCTTAAACAATGAGCCTAAGGTCCCACAGATCTCATTGATGGCATCCAGAAGTCTGACCAAAGGATACAAGCAGCTTTAATCTCTGGGGATTCCAACTCCCATATACCTTCCTAGTAAGCTACTTTTTTTTTTTTTAAGGCAGGATTTATTTAGAGAACAGAAAAGCTCCCACAGTGGGAGGGGACCCAAAGGGGTTGCCCACAAGCTACTTTTATAATGGCTTACAATCCAGGGGTCAGTAGTGGATGGTCACAGGACTTGCTTTATACATAGCCTCTCTATTGTAAAACCTAAGACTGGTGCCTGAGACTTTTTCAGGTTTGCACTCTGATAGACCCATGACTCTACCTGGACCTGGGACACATATCAAGGACCTGACTCTACTGGTCCTATGACTCCCCTTCCCAGAAAGTGGTTCTGCACATGAAGACAATTTCAATACCCCCTGGACCTCAGTCCCCCTAGTCCCCCGCCTGCCAAGTTATTTCTTAAAATATCCTAGCCTAGGCCAGACACAGGGGGCTCACACTTGTAATTCCAGCACTTTGGGAGGCTGAGCCTAGAGAATTGTTAGAACCCAGGTGTTCAAGACCAGCCTGGGCAACATTAGGAGACCTCATCCCTACAAAACATTAAAAAATTAACCAAGTGTGATGGTATATGCCTGTAGTACCAGTTACTCAAGAGGCTGAGGTGGAAGGATTGCCTAAGCCCAGGAGGCTGAGGCTACAGTGATCTGTAATCATGCCACTTCTCTCCACCCTGAGAGACAGAGACCCCAACTAACAAACTAAACAAACAAACGCAGCTAGTTTAAAATTAAACAGAAAAGAGGTGTAGAAACAGCGGGATAAATTACAGCTCAACATTAACCTTAATTGAACACTGAATAGTTGGCTGCCTGTGATTGACTGTAACTTGATTCCTGGGATTGGCTGAGACTTGGCTACTTTTTATAAGAGTGGATTACAGTTAGGTTACAATTCACTATGCATGGAGAAACCTTTATTTCTTTATTTAGGGGGGCAGGTCTTACCCTGTCACCCAAGCTGGAGTGCAGTGGCATGATATGGCTTATTGCAGCCTTGAACTCCTGGGCTCAAGCAATCCTCCTGCTTCAGCTTCTCAAGCAGCTAGGATTACAAACGCGTGACACCAAGCCCACCTACTCTTTTTGTTCTTCTGTAGAGACTGATTCTTGCTGTGTTGCCGAAGCTGGTCTTAAACTCCTGGACTTGAGTGATTCCCTGCTTCAGCCTCCCAAAGTGCTGGGATTACAGGTATGAGCCACCATGCCGGCCGCATGGAGAACTCATTAGGCAGAACTTAAAATATGTAAGGAGACAACTTTAGGCTAAACTTCATTTAACAAATCTATTCATGGATTGATGAATCCATGGATTCAAAGATTATCATGGGAATGGAACTGGTGGTTTTATAAGAAAAGGAAAAGAGAACTGAGCTAACATGCTCAGCCCTCTCATTATGTGATGCCCTGAGCTACCTCAGGCTCTGCAGAGTCCCCGCCAATAAAAAGGCCCTAATCAGATGCAGTCCCTCGACCCTGGTCTTCTCAGCCTCTGTAATTAAGAAATGAGTTCTTTTTCTTTATAAAGTATACAGTTTCGTGTTCCAGATAATGAACTTAGAACATTGATACCAAGCAGAGTGTTGCTAATAATAAATACCTGAAAATGTGGAAGTGGCTTTGGAATTGGGTAATGAGAAGAGGCTGGAAGAAAAGGGGAAGAGCAGGCTAGAAAAAGCCTGAATTCTGGTGAGGGCTTAGAAGAAAGGAAGACTAGGAAAAGTTTGGGACTCCTTAGAAATTGGTTAAGAGGTCATGACCAGAATGTTGATACAACTACGCACAGTAAAGATCATTCTGATGAGGTCTCAGGTGGAACTGAGGAATAAGGTATTGGAATCTACAGTAAGGTCATTCTTTGTTATCAACAGGAAAGAACTTGACTGAATTGTGCCCAAGAGCTTTGTAGAAGCCTGAAATTGAGAGTGAGGAACTAGGGTATCTAATGGAAGTCAAACCCAAGCAGCAAAGAATTTAGGCTTCTGTATGGATACTTTTAACTGCTTCCATTTAGCTCTTAGAGGGGAAAAATGACTTGGAGACAAAATTTTTTATCAAAAGAGAAGCAAAGTGTAAAGATTTGGAAAACTCTCAACTTAGCCACGTAAAGAGTGAAAGAAGCATGTTAGGGAGAGGAAACCAAAGATTTGTCAGAGATCTTCCAGGCTGCTTTTCCCATCCCAGAGGCCTGCAAGGGCAGAATGGTTTCTGGGAACAGGCTCAGGTGCCCTCCACAGACTGACTGCCCAGGGCCACCTTCAGACTCTGGTCCTCAAATTCCAGCATGGTACTTCACAGTCTCCCCAGCTGTTCTCAAGCATTCCCACATTCAACTCAACCCACAGCTCAAGAAGGTACAAACTGTAAGCCTTGATGGTATCCATGTGGTGTTGATTCTGCAGGCTTGCAGAAAGCAAGAGCTGTGGAGGCTTACCAGCCTCCACCCAGGTTTTAAAGAATGTTGTTGAAAGCTTGGGCGCCCAGTCAGAGACCTAGTTTCAGGTATTCTGGTATAAGCAACTAATTGCAGACTGAAACAACCAGGTTGACTGTTCCCTTGGGAATAATCTTCTGTGTGTCTGGATCACATATAGTTATGTGATTGTTCCATAGTGAGTGTGGGTCCTGCATCTATCTAAACATACTGTTTCACTCTATAGCATTTATAACCAAAGATAATGCTCCTGGATTGGTTACTCTCAAAATCTGTTAGTAAAGGTTCCTCGGGAAGTTGATAGTTCCAATTTATGAAATGAAATAATTTCCTCACACTATGCCATCTAGTTTCAATCATCTCTTGGTTTGGTCCTTCCTCCAACATTGACTGCCTACCACAGGTCTTAGACATAATTTCTGTTGTCTCTGCATAATTTTTCTCAGGGCATGGCTTTGAGGTTGGTGACCAAAGCTCAGACTGACTACACTCTGAGCTTGGTCTAATAACAATAACCAAGGGATTGTTGTGTATATCACTTTTTTCTTATTAGCTTGCATTTCCTTATGTATCCAGTGGAACATCTCCCTGAGAGTTGGATCCATCTCTAAATTCCATTGGCAATTTTTACCTTTAGTAACTGAGTACAGTACAGTTGCTGCTACATACCATGGGAAACCACGTGGTCACCCAGAAATTCATCATCCTCCACCTTTTATCCTTTCTCTTCCCAAACCACAAGGTTCCATAATCCAGAGTGGTTCTAGCAAATCCCATTTCACTGATACCAGTAGGAAAGTAGAGAAGTGATAACCAGGAAGAGAAGGTAGCTAATAAAGGATGCATTATTAAGCTAGATACTCCAGTAAGTGGCTGGAGCATACTTTCGTGGGGAAGCTGGGAAACAGTTCAAAATTCATGCCCCAGAATTATCTCAACCAAGGGGTGAGGAAGTTATAGTATTTATATGCCAATTCCTGAGATAAATCATTGGTTGAGGCCTGTTAAGATAGGTATGTATGTTGATTCCCTGGCAGCTTGGCTTGCTGGAATCATGGGCCGGGCTTTCTGTGGTTCTGGGAGAGGGTGGGGGTGGGAGGAGGGAGCCTTCAGGGGCAGAGATGCAGACATCAAGAGTAGAAGCCAGCCAGAGCACAATAAAAGACTTGGGCACTACAGAGTTTGCTACAACTCCCTAGAATTGTGTAACTACAGTCTCTACAACAGCATGTAATGTCTTGTAAATACAGTTATTTAATCTAGTATTTTAATTTCATATCATTGATCTAGTGTTTTTATTTTTTATTTTATTTTGTTTCTTCTAGATAAGCTATTAAATGTTGTACTTTTTACAGTGGCCAGGTAGTCTTCAGTGTCCAAGTGTGGCTTGACAAATGTTGTATTATACAATACTGTGTACATGGACTAAATATATTAAGAGCTATCATCCTGAGTTTTGACGTTTACTACAGTTTTAAAGTTTCTATTGATCTTTTTCCCCCCTGTAAAATCTTGAATATGTTTTCTGAATTCAACCCTGTTTAATTCTCTAAGATATTACCGTGGTTTTATTACCTTACATTTTTTCTGCGTTTTTCCTCCTGCCTCCAAATATTGATTAAAAGTGTAGTACAAGCTCATAATAAAGGAAAATCAAACTGAATAGAAGAGTATAACCATTACCTTCACTACAATTCTCCATGATCACCATTCCTCACAGGTGGCCATGCTTAATAATCTGGCTCCACCACTTAATATTTGTGTGACTCTGGACAGAGTACTTGACCTGGCTGTGCTTCAATTCCCTCAGCTGTAAAGTGAGGATAATTTTCAAAGACATGTTTTGAGAACTTATGGAGATAATTCAGATGAAGCTCTTAGAACAGAGACTAGCAAACAGTAAATGTTATCTAGTATTATGTCTCCTTCCTACACATAATAGCGTATGTCACTTTTTTTCATGCAAATGGGGCCACATAATGCAAGCAGTTCTGCCACTTGCTTATATATACATCCACCTTGTTATTGTTAACAATTTCATGTATTCCAGGCCTCTGTTAGTAAACCAATTCATAGTTGTGCCAAATTTGTCACTATTTTAGAGATAATTATCATAATACCTCAATGAATTGAAAATGAGATTATTATATGTTGCTTTTTTTCCTGCCAGATTTCCTGATATTTAGAATTTAGCACACATTTGGAATTTGTTCATTTTTACTTTAATAGACTACATGCTCTGGACTCTGAAGATTATTGCTTATGAATACTTGAGTTGTAAGATTATGTATATATGTGTATATGTGTGTGTATATATATATGTATATAGTATCAGTAGAACTAGTTGTTTATCTCCTATTGTATCAGTACTTGTTTGCAAAATAACAGAATTCCAAAAGAACAGTGGTTAAACCAGAAGTTCTCTTTTATGAAGAAATCTACACATTCTATGTAAATAGTATCCCCTAGAGTTGTGCAGGGCATGGAGTTGTGAAGTATATGGAGACTATTCCAGCTCCAGCCATCACATGTGCATTTCAGCCAGCAGGAAAGATGAATGAACAAAGAAGAGGGGCAAAGGAGTGTACCAGCTATCTTTATTTTGTGTGTGGTATGGTAAAACATATATAACAAAATTTGCCATTTTTAAATATAATGCAACCATCACCACCATCCATGCCATCCCTGCTCAGAACTTTTTTATCCTCCCAAACAGAAACTCCATACTTAAACAATAATCTTCCATTCTCTCCTCTCCTAGTCCCCGGCTACTACCATTCATTCTACTTTCTGTTTCTATGAATTTGACAACTCTAGGTACCTCATGTGATTAGAGTCATACAATTATTTTTCTTTTTGAAACTGACTTATTTCACTTAGCATAATGTGGTCAAGGTTCAGCAACATTGTAGTATGTGTCAGAATCTCCTTTCTTTTAAAGACTGAATAATACTCCATTGTGTATATATATATATATATATATATATATATATATATATATATACTATGCTTTGTTTATTGATTCATTTGTTGAGGGACACTTGGGTTACTTCCACTTTTTGGCTATTGTGAATAATGCTGCTATGAACATGAGTGTACAAATAAATGTCTGAGTCCCTTTCAAATATTTTAGGTATACATTCACAAGTAGAACTGGTGAGTCATATGGTAATTTTATTTTTATTTTATTTTACTTATCTTTTTTTTTTTTTTGAGTTGGAGTCTCACTCTGTCGCCCAGACTGGAATGCAGTGGC
>NW_007260458.1:1222854-1247140 GCF_000164805.1 Carlito syrichta
CACTCATCTTAGCCTCCCAAAGGCGCGGGATTACAGGCTGAGCCACCGAGCCCGGCTCTTACTTATCTTTTGAGTCAAGGATTTCACTGTGCTGCCCAGGCTGGAGTGCAATGCCACAATGATGGCTCACCACAGCCTCAAACTCCTGAGCTCAGCCAATTCTTCTACTTCATCCTCCTGGGTAGCTGGGACTATAGGTGCATACCACTACACCTGTCTAATTAAAACAAAATATATTTTTTAATAGAGACGAAGTCTCACTGTGTTCCCTAGGCTGTTCTCGAACTCCTGGGCTCAAGCAGTCTTCCTGCCTTGGCCTCCCAAAGTGCTGAGATTACAGATGAGAGCCACTGCACCTGGTCCTATAATTCTATTTTAATTTTTTGATAAATGGTCATACTGTCTTCCATAGCCGCTGAACTATCTTATATTCCTACCTTCAATACACAAGGGTTCCAATTTCTCCACATCCTCACCAACACATGTTATTTTCTGTTTTTTGGACAATAGCTGTCCTAATGAGTGTGGTATCTCATTGTGGCTTTGATTTCCTAATTATCAGTGATATTGATCATTTTCTCACGGGCTTATTGGCTATTTGCATATCTTCTTTGAGAAAATATTTATTCAACTCCTTTTGTTTTAGTCAAATTGCTTATTATTATTATTATTTGCTGTTGAGTTGTAGGCGTTCATTATATACTCTGGATATTAACCCCTTATCAGATACAGTCATGTGCTGCATGACAATGCTTTGGTCAACAGTGGACCACATGTATATGACAGTAGTCCCATGAGAGTATAATTCTGTATTTTTATGTACACCTTTTCTAGGTTTAGATATGTTTAAATGTATAAATAGTCACTGTTGTGATATACTTGCCTGTAGTATTCAGTACAGTAGCATGCTTTAAAGGTTTGTAGCCTAGGAGCAATAGCTAATACCATATGGCATGGGTGTATAGTAGGCTATACCATTTAGTTTTGTGGAAGTACACTCCATGACATTTGCACAGTGATGAAATTACCTAATGATTCATGTCTCAAAACATATCTCCATCATTAAGTGATACATGACTGTATATGATTTACAAATATTTTCTTCCATTTCATGGGCTGTCTTTTCAATCTGTTAATAGCATCCTTTGTTGCACAAAAGTTTTAATTTTGATGTAATATTATTTACCTCTTTTTTTTTTTTTTTTTGAGTTGGAGGCTCACTCTGTTGCCCAGGCTGGAGTGTGGTGGGACAATCACGGCTCACTGCAACCTCGACCTCCTGGGCTCAAGTGATTCTCAAGTGATTCTCCTACCTGAACCTTCCAAGTACCTCCTGGATAACTGAGACTACAGTCATGCACCACCACACTTGGCTCATTTTTGGGAAGCTGAGGCAGGAGGTTTATTTGGGCCCAGGAATTTGAGACCAGGCTGGACAATATAGCAAGACCTGGTTTCTAAAAAAAAAAAAAAAAAAATTTAGCCAAGTATAGTGGTCCACACCTGTAGTCCCAGCTACTTGGAAGGCAGAGTTGGAAGGATCACTTGAGCCCAGGAGGTCGAGGCTGTGGTGAGCTATGATGGTGCCACTGCACTCCAACCTGGACAAGAGTAAGACCCTGAATCAAAAAAAAAAAAAAGAAAAGAAAAAAGAGACTATTTTTTATAGATAGTGTCCTATAACTTGCCATCTAACACTCCTGCTTACATCCCACTAGCCAGAACTTTATCAAAAAGCTACTCTGAATTTGAGATTAAGAAAATTAAATTTTTAATTTTTTTTTATCTTAGAGATGCTATAAAATAGTGTTGTCCAGTTATGTACATTTGGGTATCTTCATTAATTTTGAGAAGATAGTTGGTTTCTATGCAGATAATATATTCTTTTTTTGAGTTGTTATCTTAAAGATGCTATGAAATAGTGTTGTACAGTTATGTACATTCAGGTATCTTCATTAATTTTGAGAGGATAGTTAGTTTCTATGCAGATAATATATTCTTTTTTTTTTTTCTCACTCTGTTGCCCAGACTGGAGTTCAGTGGCACGCTCATGGCCATGCCAGCGTTGGCCTGCTGGGCTGCAGTGATCCTTCTGCCTCAGCCTTCCAAGTAGCCAGAACTACAGTTGTGCGCTACCACGCCTGGATAATTTTTTGATTTATTGTAGAGACACGGTCTGGTCTCAAACCCATGGGTTTAAGCAATCCACTTGCCTAGGCCTCAAAGTGCTGGGATTACAGTCTGATGCACTGAGCCTGGCCCAAATAATATATTCTTGAAGATCTACTATAATATTCCAATAGGGATATATATATAAAATAAATGGTGGCAGGGACTGGAATACTTTTTCAGAAGCTATAAATATATTACAGTGATATTGATCTTGCAGCTGAGTCACCAGTAGTTTTTTTCCCATTACTTTTGCACAGATACTTGAGGATGTTTAAAGGTTAGAGATGTATCGGCTGCATTTAAGTATCTCAGCATCACTTCTAATATTTTGCAGTGTGTCCTTCTCTAAACAAATAATACTGACTGTTGTGGAGTTTGGCCTTCTTCAGAACAATTTATCCCGTTTCACTTCAATTCCAAAGTTGTTGATATTGGAGTTAGTTTTCAAGCACCAACATCAGCACTTGATGGCGTGTTGAGCTGTTAAAAACAGTTTTAGTAGTCTGGTGCAGTGGCTCTTGCCTGTGATCCCAGCACTTTGAGAGGGCAAGCGGGAGGACTGCTCGAGCCCAGGAGTTCTAGACCAACCTGGGCAACATAGCAAAGCCCTGTCTCTACAAAAAATAAACAATTATCCAGGCATGGTGGCACATGTCTGTAGTCCCAGCTACTCAGGAGGCTGATGCGGAAAGATTGCCTGAGTCCAGGAGGTTGAGACTGTGGTGAACTGTTATGGTGCCACTGCTCTCCAGTCTGGGCAACAGAGTAGACCCTGACTTAAAAAGCAAAATAAAACAAAACAACAACAAAATTTACATTAAAATAATGGAAAATGGGTCGGGTGTGGTGGCTCACAACTATAAACCCAGTACTTTGGGAGGTTGAGATGAGAGGATTGTCTGAGCCCATGGGTTTGAGGCCAGTCTGGGCAACTTGGTGAGACCTTATCTCTACAATAAATCAAAAAGTTAGCTGGGCATGGTGGTGCACGCCTGTAGTTCCAACTACTTGAAAGGCTGAGGTGGAAGGATCGCCTGAGCCCAGTAGGTTGAGGCTGCGATGGCCGTGAGTATGCCACAGCACTCCAGCATGGGCAACAGAGTGAGATCCCAATTCAAAAATAAAAAAATTTAAAAATGGAAAATGTTAAGCAGGAAAATAGTCACCAAAATTATTTCATTTCAAACCATGCAACTGAGGTGTTTATACCATATGAAGAACAGGTAGGTATTACTGCTGAGCAGTCCAGGTGACAGAAACACAAAAAGCCTTTACTTGCTCTGCCAGCTCTGAAATTATACAAGTTTTAATAATTATACAATTCTCAATAATTTAAAAAATATTTTAAAAATAACATCTAAATGAGACTTTATGAATATTTCTATTGTGCTGCCTCAAATTTGTATAAACTGGTACTTTATTATATCCAGTTTCTTGGTGATGTGATGAAAAAAGGATACATGAAGTATATAATCACTAAATTTAGAAGTCCTATTTTTTTTAAGGAAGTCTATTTGTCTTAAAATACTAGGGGTGGATTGGATGTGGGGGTAAGAAGTGTAAGTGAAACAAAGTTGGCTATAAATTGGTAGTTATTGAAGAGGTAGGTGCATAGGCATTTATTACATCATTCTTTTACTTTTGTGTATATTTGAAAATGCCCATAAAAAGTTTAAGATAATCTTTAAAATAAAATAGAAAAGAATAAGTTAAAAAAAAACGCTTTCCTGAATAGAAAAATTCCCGTTATTAAAATATAATTTAAAAAGTTTAAAATAAATAAGACAGGCCTATTCTGCTAGCATGAATTTAGACCTAATTGGATTTCTCTATCAGAAAAATTGGAAAAAGAGAGGAAGCACAATGTAGCATGCATACCTTGGTCAGAAAAATCTTTTGAAAGATTATTGTTTAAAAAGTTATTGTTTTTTAAATTAGCCATCCTGAAAAAAATGAGATTTTTGCTTGCTAACTCTAAACCTGAATACCCAAAGACCCAGTAGAAGCTTCCTGTGGAAGGAGGTAAACTCCATGACCGGGCATGGCATCCTAATATTGGATGATGAACATGAACTCTAGCGCTGACTTCACAGCCTCAAGTGGAGACCTGTGAGTAATTCCATCAGATGAGCAGCAACCAAGGAAAGTCATTATATTTAATTTCTGGGTTTCACCCTCATAGCTTTCCCTCTGTTCTCAAAAACTTGTTTCTTCTCCTGTTCAAAATGTTAACACCCACATCTGAGTTGTTGATCACATCTGTTTTATTTGTTTTATCTCCTCTGGGATTTTGCTACATCATTGTTCCCTCTTTCATATATTCAGCCTTTCTGTGTCCGTTAGTCCTTTTCCCATTCTTGTGTGTTCAGATCTCTCATCATTTTATATTTCTCTCTAGCTAAGATGGCTTCAGGTTCCTTTCTTAAAACAGGTATTTCAACCCATTGCTTTGTTAAACTCTGGTGTGTCCATGTGGTTTTTTGAGCTATGGCCACCATGTTACCTAGCTTTGGCCCTTTCCCTACCTTGGGGAGGTGAATCTCCACTCTCTCTGATTTACTTTCTAATTAAACTATATTTTCCAATCTAAATACACACACACAAAAACCCAGTTACTTCAAAATAATAGTATTTATTTCTATTCTCCAATTTTCTCACCTCTATCTTGCACTAATTATACTTCTACAACTACTATATCCCTGAAACTGCAGTGGTAAAAACTACTAGTTGCCTAATTAGCTAATCCAGAGGTCAATTTTTGGTCTTTGCCTTATTTAATCTCTCTGATTATTATTTTTAAAAATTATAAACCAGATACAGTTTTATGTGCTTTGTAAATATTAGTTCATGTAATTCTATAACAACCCTGTGAGGTAGGCTCTAGGGTTTTTATTTTATTTTTTTATTTTTAGAGATGTAGGGTACAATTAAGGGTTAGGTATACAAATGCTCATTATGCAGGTACCCTTGTTGATGAGGTGTACCTCCCCTCCCCTGACAGTTTCCCACTACTGCCAATCCCTTTCTTATAATATTATGATAATTGTTCAAGGTCGGCTTATGAGTGAGAACATATGGTACTCTGTTCTTTGTTCTTGTAATAGATCAGTGAGTATGATGGACTCTAAAGCCATCCAAGTTGCTGTGAAGTCCATATGTTTGGCCTTCTTTATGGCTGCATAATATTCCATTTTAAAAATCCAGTCCAGTTTTGATGGGCAGCACATTTGGGTCCATGTTTCTGCTATTGTGAATAGTGCTGCAATAAATAAGCATGTGCAGGTATCTTTTTTGTAGAATGATTTGAGCTCTGGGTTTATTTCCAGTAGAAGGATCGCTGGGTCATATGGAAGGTCAATATCTAGATCTTTCAGAAATCACCACACTGTTTTCCAAAGAGGTTGCACTAGTTTGCATTCCCACTAGCAGCAGAGAATTGTTCCTTTTTCTCCACATCCTTGCCAGCATCAGTTATTATTTGTCTTATTAATTATGGCCATTCTTACTGGGGTTAGGTGGTATCTCAATATGGTTTTGATTTGTATTTCTCTGATGATGAGTAAGGCTGAGCACTTTTTCATGTGTCTGTTGGCTGCCTGTATATATTCTTTTGAGAAGTGTCTATTTATGTCTTTTGCCCACTTTTTAATGGGGCTGTTTGGTATTTTCCCTACAGCAAGCTTGAGTTTCTTGTAGATCTTGGATGTTAAGCCTTTGTAAGATATACAGTTGGCAAATATTTTTTCCCCATTCTGTGTGCTGTCTCCCCACTCTCTTAATGGTTTCTTTTGCTTTGCAGAAGCTTGTCAGTTTTATGAGGTCCTACTTGTCTATCTTATCTCTTATGACATGAGCACTTGGGGTTTTGATAAGGAATTGGTTGTCAGTTCAAATTTCCATAAGGATGTCTCCTGCATTTTCTAAGGTTCTTATAGTTTGAGGTTTTAATGTAGGTTTTTAATTCATTTAGAGTTGATTTTTGTGTATGGTGATAAGTAGGGGTCCTGTTTCAATTTCTGCATGTGATCAGCCAGTTTTTCCAGTACCATTTACTGAATAGGTTCTCCTCTCCACAGTAGTTGTTGTTGGAGACTTTATCAAAGATGAGTTGGTTGAGAAATTGAGGTTTTGCCTCTGGAATCTATCCTTTTCCATTGTTCCGTATGCCTGTTCTTGCACCAATACCAGACTGTTTTGATTATTGTAGCCATATAGTAAATTTGAAGTCTGGAAGTGTGCTACCTAGTGCTTTGTTTCTTTTGCTAAGAATTGTTTTGATTATCCATGGTAATTTATGTTTCCATATAAATTTCTGTATTGTCATTTCCAGGTCTAAGAAGAATGAGACTGGCAATTTAATGGGTATTGCATTGAATCTGTAGATTGCCTTTGGTAAGATGGACATCTTAACAATGTTGATTCTTCCTATCCATGAGCGTGGAATATTTTTCCATTTGTTTGTGTCTTCTTGGATTTCTCTGAGCAGTGTTTTGTAGTTTTCATTGTAAAGGTCTTTCACTTCTCTGGTTAGGAAGATTCCGAGGTATTTCATTATTCTTGTGGCTATTGTGAATGGGATTGTGCTTTTTATTTGGTTCTCTGCCTGCTTGTTGTTAGTGTATAAGAATGCAACTGTCTTTTGCCCATTTGTTTTGTACCCCAAGACTTTGAGTAGGCACTATTAATCTGTCCATTTTGTAGATAAAGAAACAGAAGAGAGAGAGAGAGAGAGGTTGAGTAAGTTACCCAGGACCACCACTCACTACTTCTTTATTTCTTTAATGTTTTTTGTTTGTTTGATTGGTTTTTTAGATAACTGTGGTAGGCAGAATAATGCATGCCCTCTTACCTCCTGCAAAGATGTCCATGTCCTAATCCCCAGAAGCTCCTGTGAATATGTTTGGTTACATAGCAAAGGAGTATTAAGTTTACAGATAAAATTGAAGTTACCAATCACCTGATAAGGAGAATATCCTGGATTATTTGAAGGGTGCTTCAAATTGGAAGAGGGAGGTGGAAGA
Source organism: Carlito syrichta (assembly GCF_000164805.1). Lineage (NCBI taxonomy): Eukaryota > Metazoa > Chordata > Mammalia > Primates > Tarsiidae > Carlito > Carlito syrichta. The sequence goes on from NW_007260458.1 coordinate 1,230,048, forward strand.
AGAGAGTCAGAGAAGGTGATATGAAGATAGAAGCAAGGATAGAGTGATGTTATGTGAGATGAAGACAGAAAAAGGACACAAACTAAAGAATGCAGGTGGTCTCTAGATGCTGGGGGGGGGGGAATCAAATAAAGCAATTCTTCCTTTGAGTCTCCCGAAAGGAATGCTGTTCTGCTGACACCTTGACTTTAGATAATGAGACGTGTTGTATTTATAGGCTCACAGAACTGTAAGATAATAAATCTGTGTTGTTTTAAATTATAAAGTTTTTGGTAATTCTTTACAGCAGCAATAGAAAATTAATTCAATAACCTATCTTGGCTGTCCTTTGACTTCTCTGATCATTTCTTCTTAAGGTTCTTTCCTGGTTTCTCTTACTCTGGCCCCATAATGGTTGCTCTATCCCAAAACACTGTCCTTAGCACCCATTCTCATCATATACATTTCTTCTAGGTGCTATTATCCATTCTCATGGCTTTGACTACTTAGACTTTGACTCCCAAATCTCTAATTCTAACCCAAACAGAATCCTGAACTTGTAGACATACTTTCAGGGATCATTTCTGTTGTTTGTTACTAGAGAAGTTTCTCTGAAAGTAGAGAACACCAGCAGCAATTACTTCAGGGATAGGATATGTTAATGAATCCTAAGAAGATGGGAGACATTTAACTTCTTTGCCTTGCTACCTCGTCAGAGACTTCATGGTAGAAGGCATCGGAAGAATGCATGCCAGTCAAAACCCTCTACATCCCATGTAATCAGGTTTTGTGAACTTGCTTGGTGGTAATATTTCATCTCAGACTTTTTAACCCCTCTTTCTGCCCAAGAAATCAAAATAAAGGGAACACATTTCATATATCACAAGTAAACAAACAAACAAACAAACAAACAAAATCCTGAACTTGAGACATGTATATCCAGCAGGCTCCAAGTCCTTCTACCTCAATGACTAACTAGCAATTTAAACTTATTTTATACTCTCCTCCTTTGGAAGAAAATATCTGAATTTTCTTCTCTCTCTCTCTCTCATATATATACCCTGAGCCAGAAATTCAGAAGTCATTGTTTACCTCTTTCATATCCTCTAAAACCCAACAGTAGATATGTCTATTGACTTTACCTCTGCAATATTTCTCCAAGCCATTTCCTTCTCTTCATCCCAACCACCATTCCTCTACTTCATTATTTGCCTGATTCCAATTACTTTCCTGAATTTTAACAACGGCCTTCTGACTTTTTGCCTAGCCTAAGCCCCATCCCTCACCCCTCCACCCCAACTATTTTCCATGTAGCCACTAAAGGTACTTTTTGAAACACAAATCTCATCATGTTACTTCATTGCTTAAAGTTCTTCAGCATTTACTCACTCCTCTGAATGCAAAACAAGGCAAAAAAAAAAAAGATCTGGCCCCAGCCCAACTTTCCAGACTCAAGTGTTTGAGTCATTCTGAAGTTCTCGTGGCTTCCTGACTAGCTGAGCTGTTTAATCCCTGTGCCTGTGCAATACTATTTGAGCTGCTTGAAATACTGTCCTCACCTTTTCTACCTGCTACCACCTCAAGTATGATCTCATCTAGGAAGCTTTCCTTGCTCTTCCCAAGTAGAATTAAACACATTCTCTTTAGTTCTTCTCTGTAGTTTGATGAGTACCTTTTACCATTGTGTTTATTTTCCTGTCTACCATCCCTATTAAACTTGGAGCTGTCTAGAAGAAACAGGCTTTATTAAAGTCTCCATTTCTAGCATCCAGCATAAAGCCTAGTAGATGAGGCACATATTAACTATTGAATACAAGAAAGATTTCTTGAGACTAGAGTGAGAAGGAAACAGAGAGGTGAGGGGGCTCTTAGAGAATTCTGTGGTCACTGGAGGACATGACAAAATATTGCTAAGGCAGATGATGTTCTGAACTTGAGATTCAAAGCCCTTTGATTGTGGTCCAGGCACTAATTGAAAAAACTAGGTCAGAATTCCCTATGCCTAGTCCAGTGTCTGATGTACAGAACATAGTTAAGAAATATGTACTAAAAGAATAATTGAATATGCAAAGGAATGAAGAAGAAGAAACCATGGCATGTGGAGGTGGGGTTAATTGGGAAGGAAGAGTAGAAGTTAGATTCTATTACAAGTAGCAATATCGAGAGCATAGGCATGGGGTGGGAATGTAGCAGGTTAGAGATACAAGGGAGAGAGCAGTTGGATGTTGTAAAGGGGGCATATTGGTAATGCAGGATGCAAGATAAAGACAGGGACAGACCTGACAGGCTGGGAAACTCAATGAGATGTCTCAGTAGTACAAGTATGTGCTGATGGAGACCTAGGCCAGGAGAAATGTGGGATTAGAATGGAACAGAGCTGTGTGAGAGATGAAGGAAGGATCATGGAGAGACATCAGTGAGTGACTCCATATAGAAAAGAATAATTACTACAAAATTTTAAACCTCAGAGTAATACCCAAATTAAACAAGTCCAGAAAAGAGAGCTGGCTTTACAATAAAATGAAAGCATTTTGCTTTCCCAATAGTTTTAGATGATTGAGACAGTTAGAAGGCATCATTACTCTTTCAGGAACCAGATTAAGATAAACAGATTTTTCTGTATACTGTGTAATAGTTTTTCAGAGTAATCTATAATTTAAAGATCACCATAGTTTTCTTTGATCTTTTCCTTAATCACAAAATAAAAATGTGATAATAGAAAATTTGGAAAACACATAAAGTAAAAAAAAATTATTTACAAATTATTCTATTATACAAGTTTAACAGCCAAAGTTAAAATTTGGAGGCAAATCCTTTAGATAACTTTTGATCTATTAATATGTATTGTATTATATTATCCATACTGTTGTTTTTCAATTGGAAATGACATTATTTCTTTAATGACAATATTCTTTGACTCATTTTTTAAAGTTGGTTTAAATATTGCATACATAATATTTCATTGTTCCCAAAATATTCAAACAGCACAGAATTATGTACTTTCACACAGTTCAAAATCTTTTAATTCTACTAATCCCAGTCTTCTAAAGGAACCACAATTAGCGGTCTGTATCTATTTTCAGAACTTTTTCAGTGCACAACTACATTCACATATATTTTGTATTTATAAACATACATTATCTATATACATATTATTTGTGTATAGGTCTCATATATGCATATACACACTCATGTACAACATGATTATAATGACTACATAGTATTTCATATTGTGACTGTATCATAACTTATTTAATAGTCAACTGCTAAGCATTTAGATTGTTTTCATTTTTGTGTTTTAAAAAATGCAATAAATCAGTAACATTCTGGTCTTAATTCTGACCTTATTGAGGATGCTTCTAATGCTTCGTTATTAGATAAGTTAGTTTAGATAAATATTCTTGTCTTAATTTTGACTTTATTGGGGATTCTTTTAGTGTTTCATTGTTAAGTATGTTGGTTTAGATAAATATTCTTTTTTTTTTTTAAGTTGGAGTCTCACTCTGTCACCCAGACTGGCGTGTAGTGGCACGCTCCTGGCCACCGCAGCCTCGACCTACTGGGCTCCGGCAATCCCTCCGCCTCAGCTTTCCAAGTAGCTGGAACTACAGGCACGCGCCACCACGTCCGGCTAATTTTTTATTTATTGTAGAGATGAGGTTGCCAAGTTGCCCAGGCGGGTCTCGAACCCGCGGGCTCAGGCAATCCATTCACCTCGGCCTCCCAAAGTGCTGGGATTACAGGCTGAACCACGGAGCCAGACAGATAAATATTATTTGTCATGGTAAAGTAGGCTTCCTCTTCCCTCAGTTTACTGGGGCATTTTTTCTTTAGTTATGAATAGTTGCCAAATTCTAGCAAATGCTTTTTGGCTTCTATTGAGATGCTATTATGCCTTTGACCTAGTCGTGTGATAAATTGTATTAATATGTTAATGGATAATTCTTCCTCCTGGACTGGATTAACCCTTCTTGGGAAATGTTATTATTCTTTTAATAATAAACTATTGAACTTCATTTGGTCATATTTGTTCATGAATCTATGTTCAATTGTTGATATTTTTAACTTGACCAGGAACTGGCTTCTAGATGTTTAAAGGATGTGTCATTGCAAGCATCAGTGGCTTGAAAATAGACACACACTCGGCAGCCTAGGAATCTAGGATGTCTTCCACATAGCTCTCATAATAAGCAACTGCTTTAAAGTTCCTATTAAACATAGGGAAGAGGACTTCCAGCTCCTCCTGTCCTAAGTTATTCCACCTCTTACCCAGGCCTCTAATTTGGAGGGCAGGGCTGGAGAGAGATTCTGATCAATGCATCAGTACATCCTTCCAACTAATTCTACAGAACCTAGACTCTTTCAGGAGGTGATTATCCTCTTGTTATCCCTTATCCTTCTGTAAGATTGACCAACTGTGAGCCAGCCACCTCAACAACTTTTTGTGATGAGAAGTAGGATATAAACAAATTAGAGTTGAAGTAACACTAATATATTTTGGATATTATGTATCCTTGGTAGTCTTTCATATAGAAAACCTAAGATGATTCTTATTAGCGGTTTGGTTTTCTTGGTTTGTTTTTTTTTTGAGTCAGAGTCTCACTCTGTTACCCAGGCTGTATTGCTGGGTTCAGATGATCCTTCCACTTCAGCCTTCCAAGTAGCCAGAACTACAGGCATACACCACCATGCCTGGCTAATTTTTTGATTTACCGTAGCGACAAGGTTTCTCTGTGTTGCCCAGGCTGGTCTCTAACTCCTGGACTCAGAAAATCCTCTCTCTTCAATCTCCCAAAGTGCTGGGTTTACAGGCAAGAGCCACCACACCCAACCAGCAGTTCAGTTTTAAAAGCTGAATTAATGTAAAGATATATTCATTTTTAAAAACTATAACTTGCATGAAAAATAGGATTTTTTCCTGTTTTTTAAAAATATGGAACAATTACAAATTTGCATGTCATTCTTGCTTAGAGGTCATTCTAATCTCTGTATTGTTCCAATTTAGTATATGTGCTGCTGAAGTGAGCATAGTAATTGTTTTTAAAGGATAATTACTTTTTCCTACCCCAGAACTGGTAAAGCCAGAGGGGAGTTACTTTGGGAAATTATTGTTTACCATTGGCTAGAAAAGGCTCATTCTGTGGATAAGACAAAATGCTATTAAAGGGGGTATGAGTGGGAGAGATTCAGTTTGTGGCAATAATTTTGAAGCATTCTAAAACATACTTTCTCTGTTGGAAGACAAGAAAGTAGTTTCAATTTCTCGACCCCTAAGTGTAATCATGGTGCTCCATTTGACTAATTCATCTATCAGGTTTGTTGTGAGGATTAAATTAATTACTGTGTGAAATGTTTGGACTATTGCCTGGTGCATAGTAAGCTCTCAATAAATGGTATTTATAGCTGGGCATGGTGGCTCACGCCTATAATCCCAGCACTTTAGGAGGCCGAGGTGAGAGGATTGCCTGAGCCCACAGGTTCGAGACCAGCCTAGGCAACTTGGCAAGACCTCATCTCTACACTAAATAAAAAACAGCTGGGCCTGGTGGCACATGCCTATACTTGGAAGGCCGAGGCAGAAGGATCACCTGAGCCCAGCAGGTCGAGGCTGCGGTGGCCTTACGTAAGCATGCCACTGTACTTCAGCCTGGGCAACAGAGTGAGACTCCAACTCAAAAAAAAAGTGTTATTTACTTGTTAAATTTATACAGTGTTAATTATTGTGGGGTAGGCAGCTCCTGACATGACGCCCAGTGATTCCCACTTCCTGGTATTCATGCCCTTAGGTAATCCCCTCTGTTTGAGTATGGGCCTAGTGACTTGCTTTTAATGAACAGAATATGGCAAAAGTGATGGGACATTGCTCCTCTGATTATGTAACAGTAGACGGTGACTTTCATTTTGCTGGACCCTCTTTTCCTTTCCAGCTTGCAGACTTTATAGGCGACCATGTTCAAGAGGCCCACATGGCACAGAATTAAGGGTGGCTTCTGTCTAACAGTTTGCAAAGAACTGAATTCTAACAGCCATGTGAGTGAGCTTGGAAGTGAATCCTTCCCCAGTGAGCCTTGAGATGACTGTAGCCCCAGGCAGCACCTTAATTGCAGCTTGTGAAAGACTGTGACGCAGAGGACCAGCTAAATTGTGCCCAAATTTCTGACTCACAGAAACTGCAGATGTTGTTGTTTTAAGTCACTAATTTTTGGGGGAAATTTGTTATGCAAAAAAATTAGAAATTTCATTATCATGATCAATGTTATCATTATTAGGAACATAACACAGACTTAAGAATATAGATTCTGGAACCAGATAGCCTGAGGTTTTTTTTTGTTTGTTTGTTTGTTTTGAGTTGGGGTCTCACTCTGTCTCCCAGGCTGTAGTGCAATGGCATGCTCACAGCCACCCCAGCGCCGACCTGATGGGCTCTGGTGATCCTTTGGCCTCAGCCTTCCAAGTAGCCAGAACTACAGGTGTGCATTAATTACCACGCCTGGCTAATTTTTGTTGACTTACTGTAGAAAGATGAGGGTTCATCAAGTTGCCTGGGCTGGTCTTGAACCTGCAGGCTCAGACAATTCACTCGCCTCAGTCTCCCAAAGTGCTGGGATTACAGGCTGAGCCACTGAGCCGGGCCAAGTTTTTTTTTTTTTTTTAATTAGCTTTTAATTTCAATAGCTTTAGGGGTACAAGTGGTTTTTGGTTACATGGATGTATTGTACCATAGTGAAGAAGTCTGGGTTTTAAGTGCACCCATCACTTCCGCTGGCATACATTTTTTTTTTGGAGTCGGAGTCTCACTCTGTCATCCAGGCCGGAGTGCAGTGGCATGCTTACGGTCACCACAGTCTCGATGTGCTGGGCTCAGGAGATCCTTCCACCTCAGCTTTCTAATTAGCTGGAACTACAGGCATGTGCCACCATGCCTGGCTAATTTTATTATTATTATTATTATTATTTACTGTAGAGATGTGGTCTCGCTAAGTTGCCCAGTCTGGTCTCAAACACGTGAGCTCAGGCAATCCTCTCACCTTGGCCTCCCAAAGTGCTGAGATTATAGGCGTGAGACGCAGCGCCCGGCCACTGGTGCACATTTGACCCTCACCCCCATTCCACCCTCCCCTTCCCGCCCTCCCCCTTCTGAGTCACCAGTGTTCATTATAGCATTCTATATATGTCTTTGTACTTCCATAGCTTAGCTTCCACTTATAAGCGAGAACATGTGACACCTGGTTTTCCATTCCTGTGTTACTTCACCTAGGTTAATGATATCTGATATCTGATTCCATTCCTGCATTACTTCACCTAGGTTAATGATATCTGATTCCATGCAAAAGACATTATTTGTTCTTTTTCATGACTGAATACCATTCCGTGGTGTATATATACACCCACATCATATTTTCTTTACCTACTTGTCAATTGATGGACATTTAGGTTGATTTCACATCTTTGTAATTGTGAATTATGCTGCCATAGACATACGAGTGCAGGTGTCTTTTTGTATAATGACTTCTTTTCCTTTGGGTGGATACCCAGTAGTGGGATTGTTGGATTGAATGGTAGATCTGTGTTTAGTTCTTCTAGAAATCTCCATAATGTTTTCCATAGAGGTTGTACTAATTTACATTCCTACCAACAGTGGATAAGCGTTCCCTTTTCACCACATTTGTGCCAACATCTATTTTTTAAATTTAATTTTTAATAGTGGCTATTTCAACTGGTATAAGGTAGTATCTCATTTTGGTTTTAATTTGTATTTCTTTGATAGTGAGTAATGTTGAGCATTTTTTCATGTTTGTTTCATGTTTTCAGATCCAGATGACCTGAGATTAAATCCCAGCTCTGCTGCTTCTTAGTTATTTGACTTTATGCAAATTACTTTACTCATCTATAAGATGGGGATAGTAACAATTGTGAAGAGGAAATAAAAACCCTGGCACATCGTAAGTTCTATATATTTTAGATGCCGCTATTATTTTACGAAGAGGAACCCAATGTATAGACTTTGTTACTGCTAGCATTTGCCATCAGTTCTGGTTTTCTGTTAGTCTTTTGTGAACCAAGAATGTTGTCTAGTTTTAGTTTATAAGTACATTCAGCCCAGTGCTGAAGTGAGAGACAAATGGAAAGAATAATGGTTTCTATATTATTTCATGGAGAGAAATTGAAAGTCCTTTCAAGTAAATCTTAAAGATAAGGAATTGGTTTTGTTCTCTCAAAGAGAAGTGAAATGCCATGCCACCTTGTTTTCCACTCTCAAATATTGCATATTACTTAGATGGATTACAGTGGACAGGGGACTGCCCTTAGTTTACACTCACAGCTTTCTTTTTTTAACAGAAGTGGGGCACTCACAGTTCTTTTGTGGCAGCTTCAGTGTAGACCTGCCATTAAATGCTGAGTCAAACAGAAACCAGAGAAGTAATTAAGTTCTCATAGTCCAAGAAAGAGTTGAGCAGAGGCAAGGTCTAAAGAAATAACTTCAGTGGGTAAGAAATTAAATCTTGAGCCAATGTAAGATCAGACAAAATCAAGCTTGAGAACAAAGAGGTCATTTTTTAAAGATGGGATTAGGTGCCAGAGACCTCTAAGGAACAAAAAGTATACATTACATTTGTCTAGCACTTCAGAGTTTGCCAAATGTTTTCACACATGGTATTTCACTGGATCCTTACAACAATGGAGTAAAGCAGTGTTAATGCATTATTCTCATTTTGAGATGAGGCAAGGGTAACTCAGAGGGGTTGTTACTTATTTGAGGTCACACAGCCTTTAAGTGAAATTAGATTCAAAACTTCTTTCTGATATGTATAATAGGATATTCAATCTGCCATGACTGTTGGGTTATTTTTGTCAGTTTCTGTGTCACTCAGGATAGAATTATTTAGGACTTAACATTCCTGACTAGGAATGTACCCTATGTGAGCAAGGCATGGCAGACACCTTGTGAATGAGCTTGAATTTTGGGTTCTAAATTCTATGTAGGCTTATTTTATTCCAATTAACAAACCCTGCTTCTCTCCATATTCCTTCCTGTCACTGCTTTGCGACATTTCCCCAAACTCCATGAAATCCTTTGATAAACATGAAATAAGAAAATATTAAGTTACAGGGACATTAAAAAAAATGATTCCCGGCCAGGTTCGGTGGCTCAGTCTGTAATCCCAACACTTTGGGAGGCCAAGGCGAGTAGATTGCCTGAGCCTCTGGGTTTGAACCCGGGCAACTTGGTGAGACCTCATCTCTACAATTAAAAAAAAAAAATTAGGCGTTCGCGGTAGCGAGTGCCTGTAGTTCTGGCTACTTGGAAGGCTGAGGCGGAAGGATCGCCCGAGCCCAACAGGTTGACACTGGGGTGGCCTTGAGTATGCCACTGCACTCTAGCCTGGGTGACAGAGTGAGACTCCAACTCAAAAAAAAAAGAAGATTCCCTATTTAAAAACAACCTATAACTTTTTCACAATATTTTACGGTATGACTTTGGAGATGATTTCAATATAGAAATACCATTGGGTATAATGGAAAACATGACCCTGGATATGTTTTTTACAAACCGTATGCATCATATAATATGGTAACATGAGAGTTTTCATCTAATCTTAAACTTATCCTTTAGAAGCAAATATGTCAGCTTTATTTTTCTTTGCCAAACACTATGTGTCAGTAATCTTTATAAATGATCTATTCTTTTTTTTTTTTTGAGTTGGGGTCTCACCCTATTACTCTGAAGTGCAGTGGCATGATCACAGCTCACTGTAGCCTCAACCTCCCAGGCTCAAGTCATCCTTCCTCTGTCTGCGGAGGCACGTGCCACCATGCTCAGCTTAGTTTTTGAATTCTTGTAGAGACAAGGTCTCTCTGTGTTGCCCAGGCCAGTCTTGAACTCCTGGGCTCAGCGATTTTTCTGCCTCAGCCTCCCAAAGTGCTGGGATTACAGGCATAAACCACTGCACCGGCTCATTATTATTAAATATAAACGATGTGCCTTGGACCCAGACACTTCCTTAGGAACTTAGACATAAAGCTGTAGTTGTCATGTCCATGTTGGGAATTTTTTCTATTCTTTCTAACACTTGGCACTTTCATGATGTAACCGACTGGGTGCCTCTCACTGGGGCACCCTATTTAAATGTGCCATTCTCTGAAATGGTCTCAGGATTCCAGATCTTTCCATTACTCACCTGTTCTATTGAGTGTCAGATGGTATATTAGGCTATCTGGGAATGTAGAGTCTCAGTAGGTGAAATCATATGCAAACACATTCTTTCATGGAATAACTATTTACTACCCTCATGATGCTTGCATTCTGATGAGCAAAAAACATCCAATAAACTGTATATAGTGGGAAATGTGAAAGTTTTTTTAAAGTCATAGAAAGGGTTTTAAAGGGAGGTGGTTTTGAAATTTTAGATAGGTGTTCTGGGAAGTCCTCACTGAGAAGGTACATGTTGAGTAAATAAGTGAGGAAAAAGGCTAAGTGATAGGATGAAGTCCTACATGGTGAAGGTTTGTACAAAGTCCATTAGGAACACACATGATGCTGATGGCAGCCAATGCTTGACTCATATATTTTATATTCCAGGCAGTGTTCAGAGCACTTTATATTGATTAACTCAATTGATCTGGGATGGGGGATTGGGAAAGGAAATCAGGGAAGGCTGCATGGAGGTGATGACATTCAAGTTGGCCCTAAACAACAAGAGTGTATGTTGGGAATGGGGAGCTGTTGGAAGCTGGGATGTGGTGGGAGACACAAAGAAGGGAAATGTACGTGCAAAGCACAGAAACAAAAACACACTTGGGGTGACTGGTTATTGTGTCTGGGAGTCAAAGCTGTTTTATTTTATTTTGTTTCATTTATGAGTCGAGGGATCACTCTGTCACCCAGGCTGGAGTGCAGTGGAATGATCACCGGTCACTACAGTCTCGACCTCCTGGGTTCAGGCGATCCTTCCTCCTGAGTATCTGGGACTACAGGCATACATCACTGTGCCTGTCTAATTTAATTTTTTTTTTCTTTTGTAGAGACGAGGTTTCAGTATGTTGCCCAGGCTGGTCTCAGATTCCTGGGCTCAAGTGATCCTCTTGCCTTGGCCTCCCAAAGTGTTGGGATTACAGGCATAAGTCACGATGCCTGGCCCAAAGCCATTTTTAAAATAACTGGGCTTTGATATTTTTTCCAAGGGGAAAATTCTGTTTTATTGAAGATAGCATAAAAGGATAGGGGAGGAAGACTTTATATATATGATGTCACAAAGGATCTTTTTAGGGGCTAGGCTTCACCAGAGACTCATCCCTGGCTTACTTATCTCAGAGCTAGCCAGGATTCAAGAAATGACACAATAGAAAAAAGCACTGTTTCATTCCCATCATCCCTGCTTCTAATCAGGCAAATATAATGGACTCAAATCATTTAAGTGGCTACATTGTTGCTCAAATTTCAGGCCAACTTTGGAGGTGCCATATAGTATACATAAAACATCCCTGACTTCTGACTTTTGTGCCCACATTGTATCAATTTTTGATATGCAAAAGGATTTTCTTAATGCTTCATGAATTTTCTCATATAATTTTTCTCCAAATTAACATTGAGGTGTTTTGTGCCTCTTGATGAATAGCATGCTAAGGAAATGCTCCCTATCTCTGTGTTCTTTGAAAATTCCCAGTGCAAAAGACAATGATAATTTGAATACCTTAATGCCATTACATTAGCAAGGAAATTACTTCAGCATGACGCTGTCACAATTTTTATTACAAATATCAATGAATGGAAAGTGACTTTACTCATGAGATTACGAAGCCACTAAAGGACACCAGATTATTCTCCTGAAGTTGTCTACAGAGCTGCCAAACCATGGCAGTATCTTCATTTAACAAGTACCTTTAACTATAAAAAAGAAATGATGGTCTTCTGGATATTCTTGTGTTTAAAACTATAAATGCCTCAGAATTTATTCAAATCACACAAGCATTAATCTATTGACTCTAGAACAGAAAGGCATGATCAATGACATAAGTAGGTGACTTTTTGGAATGAAAATAAGGAATTTGACCTTATGTCTCAGTTTATGAATATGCTAATAGCCATTAACTTGCTCTGTTTTGCAGATTTTTGTTCCAGCATCTCTTTAAGAACTTTGAAATGGCAACATGTCAGGTGACTTTCTCTCTGTCAGAAGCAGGGCACGGCTGTAATAATATTAGAGCAATAAGAACAACAGTAGCCAAACAGAGCAAGGGGGAGGCACAGAGGAAGTCCTTTCAACATTCGCCTGTGTCTACATGTTTATTTTTTAATTAAATCAGAGGTATAAAATGACCATGATTTGTTCGGTCTGTTGTTAAAGTTTTAATTATACAAATAATTAAGACATTTTAAAAGATTGAAATATTAGCCTTGAGTTATTGTATAAAGCCACAGCGTCAACACTGCACACACTTAACTAAAATTAAATTATGGAATTCTTTAACCAGAGTGAATAAGTTATTAAAATTAAGCCACTGGGAGAAATCTACACCAAATAAGCCATACTTTGATATTGAAATGAATAGTATATATTCCACAGTGCTCCACATTCAGTCCCTTTCTCTTTATCTTCTCTGTTCCCTGGACACCTGAAAGTATTATCCATGAAGTGATCATGGTCAAATCTCTTCCTCACCTCTGCCTCCTATCATGAGTTACAGACTTACCTTTTTGGAGTCTCGCTCTGTTCCCAGGCTGGAGTGCAGTAGCGTGATCTTGGCTACCGCAGCCTTCACCTGCTGGGCTCAGACAGTCCTTCTGCCTCAACCTCCCAAGTAGCTGGGTCTACAGGGTGCACCACCATGCCTGAATAATTTTTATTATTATTGTAGAGATGAGGTCTTGCCACGTTGCCCAGGCTGATCTCGAACTCCTGGCCTCAAGCAACCCTCTCACCTCAGCCTCCCAAAGTGCTGGGATTACAGGCATAAGCTACTGTGCCCAGCCAGACTTGCCTTTTCAATTACTGTATCCTTCTAGATTGAGGGACCAGCGTATCCCCAGCGTATCCTCGTCTCTCCCCTCTCAGTTTTTGGTTAATAGCACCATATACTGGAAACCTGTTAATCATCCTATAAACCTCTCTCCTTTATTAGTCTCCTTTAGTCTCCTCATCTCACTGTTTCTTTCTGTCTATTCCACTTTTTTAGTAGCCTCTGAATTGAGCTCGTCTTCATTTTTACCACCACTCCACGTTTCAGCCCTCATCGTCTCTCACATGAATTTATTTATTTAAAAAAACTTTTTTTAGTCAGGGGTCTCACTCTGTCGCCTAGGCTGGAGTGCAGTGGCACAATCACGGCTCACTGGAGCCTCGACACCCTCAGGTGACCCTTTTAGAGTGTAGTGGGCCTTGATCACACCCACTGCACTCCATCCTGGGAGACAGAGTGAGATCTCAACTTAAACAAAAAGAAAAAGAAAACAGCATAATCTCTGCTCTAATGAAGCTCATAATCTGTTAAGAGAAATAGACTTTAAAAGAGTAAACACTTAAATACATTTTTGTAAACTATGCAAAAGCCAACAAAGGACAAGATCAGCATATTGCAAGAAAGTGATAGAGGGACATTGATTAGTGCTCAGAGAGGGCCACTCGGAAGAAGAGGCAAGATAAGCAGACACCAGGCTGTGTTTGGTAAATAAGTGAATGAAATAAAACAAAACTGTAAATGGCTGTTCTGGAGGAAGCATATTCCGTTGTCTCTAGCACAGAAAAAGCCAGCAGTTTCCAGGGGCCAAATGTTCATAGCTGCCGAAGCTTCTGAAAGATAGAGACTGCTTTCTGTAGGGCCAAGGCTCTCTTCCACAGAGTTGGTAAAAACACAGCTGTGACCACAGAGGAGGGAAGAAGGGTGTCTTGTGGCTCATTTCCCTGGGGTCTGGCTCAATAAAGAGAATAATAGGACGAGAGGGGATTTTCCCAGAAAGGCAGACAACTTACAAAGAACTGAGGCTATTGGCTACTCTACGGTTGGATTTCTTTATCACCTTCTTCTTTCTCTTTTATTTTTACTTTATTCAAGGTATTCTCTGTTGACTAGTTCAGCACCCTGGCTTTATGCAACAATTTCTTGTTGCTACAGTATTCGCTACTGGAGTTTTTTCTACTTCTTCGTTTTCCTCTGCCTATTAAATCTTTTGTTTTCCTGTTTGCAACTTGCCTTATTTCACCACAAGTTCTCATTATTAGACTTTAAGAATTTTAAATTCTATTTTATATTCTTATAAAAATTTATTATTAATGTTCTTATTTTTATTTCTTTTTTTTTGCTTTTTATTGCTCACTTTAATTTTTTAATGTTTCAGTTGTGGTCTCTACTCATATCTCTTTCTTAATGTGTTTTTTTTTGTTTGTTTGTTTTGTTTTGAGTTGGAGTTTCACTCTGTCGCCCAGTCTGGAGTGCAGTGGCCGCTCCCGGCCACCACAGCCTCGACCCACTGGGCTCTGGCGATCCTTCCACCTCAGCCTTCCAAGTAGCCGGAATTACAGGCACGCGCTACCACGCCTGGCTGATTTTTGATTTATTGTGGAGATGAGGTCTCGCTGCCCAGGTGGGTCTCGAACCCGCGGGCTCAGGCAATCTACTCATTTCAGCCTCCCAAAGGCATGGGATTACAGGCTGAGCCACTAAGCCCGGCTCTTAATGTGTTTTTAACTGTATTATGTAAAATTCTTGATTTAAAAAATTTTATAGGGGTTTAAACTCTTTTAGTTTAATTTTTATTTCATTCATTTTGCATTTAATTTCTTTCTTTTTTTTTTTGTTGAGTTAGAGTCTCACTCTGTCACCCAGACTGGAGTGCAGTGGCCGCTCCCAGTCACTGCTGCCTCGACCTGCTGGGCTCCAGCCATCCTTCTGCCTCAGCCTTTCAAGTAGCTGGAACTACAGGCACACACTACCACGCCTGGCTGATTTTTTGTGATTTATTGTAGAGATGTGGTCTCGCCAAATTGCCCGGGCAGGTCTCGAACCCACAGGCTCAGGCAATCCACTCGCCTCAGCCTCCCAAAGTGCTGGGATTACAGGCTAAGCCAGAGAGCCCGGCCTCTTTTATTTTTTAAAATTAAACTTTTTGAATATAAAGGAATATTTGTTCATTTATAAAATTTGCAAGATATATAAAAATACAAAGAAGGAAGTAAAAATTACTTGTAATTCCACTATCTTATGATAATTACTGTAAGATAATATGTATAAATGTATGCTATTTATTACTATGGAGGGGATTTTATCTACACAAATATGTATATGTGTATATAATATATATGTGTGTTTTAAACATAAGATTAGTGTTATATGGAGCTTTGTATCCTGTTTTTTTCATTTAAATTTATGCCCAGGGCATTTTACTATATCATTAATATTCTTGAAAAATTTCCTGATGGAATTCCAGTTCTACCTCCTTGGGCAAGGAGAGAGTTATTAAGCATCTGTGCTGTTTGGACACTCTACTTTCCTTTGCTTAAAAAGGATTTGACTTGCTAGAGACATTTTGAAGACAATACAAATTCCCATCCTTACCCTTCTAGCTGTATCATCCCAGTGGACTGCATATTGGATATTGGAGTTTGCTGGATCCCTGTATCAGAAATATTCCCAGAAACCTCTGTCCAGTATGTTGTTTTAGATGGCTGGACAGAGCAGAGCGTACAGAAAACCATATGGAGTCACACGGAAAGCCGCCTGTAGATCTGTAGAGCAATTAGCTTAATGAACTTTGGTTTTGACATGGAATCAGAGTCTATGCACTGCTTGTATTTACAGTACTTGTGCCCAAGTTGAGGTTTAAACCACTTTTTGGTAAATAGGTCTTTCATTTCAACCTTGGAAATTATTATATCTGATTCCAACTCACAACCTGTCCCTAGTATTTCTACAGTATGGTACAATTCTCTACAAAACATATTCATTGTCTTGGCCTAAGTGGAGTTTTGGTTTAGGTATAGTACCTGTATGTGGGCCTATCTGGCCTCATCACAAAGCTACCCACTTTGCATCAGACTACCTTGATGAGCTAAACGTAGGTTGAATTTCCAGAAAGTTTTCTGGGCAGAAGGGGTCCTGGAGCAATTATGGCCACCTGGAAGTTTTGGGCTATTTACACAATGATAATCTTGAAATGTTGCTAAAAGGTCAGTCACCTGACATGCTCTGAACAGCTTCATCTTGCCTAGGTTAAGCCTCTCCAGTGCATGGTGTCCATGTACTCATGGCCTCTTCAAGATAATGCTTTCAACAGGAAGGGACTCCAGTTCCCAAAGAGGATAACTGACATCAGTTGAGATTAGATACCACAAGAAAAAGGTATAGTAGTAAAAGTTTTAGAAACTGGAATCCTTTTGGAGGTGGAGGCTTCTCTCTTGCCAATGTAGGAAGGACCTAGCTGTTTTAGGGTTAAGACAGTACCAGCATGAAAGTAAGTAAGGTCTTTATCTTCTCTCCTGATTTCTTATGGCTGCTATATCAAATTGCCAAAATTTTGTGCCTTAAATCAACACAAATTGCCAGGCGCCGTGGCTCACTCCTGTAATCCCAGCACTCTGAGAGGCAGAGGTGAGAGGATTGCCTGAACTCAGGAATTTGAGAACAGCCTGAGCAACATAGTGAGACCTGGTCTCTACAGTAAATCAAAAAATTAGCCAAGCGTGGTGGTACAGTCCTGTGGTTTCAGCTACATGGAAGGCTGAGGCAGAAGGATCACCTGAGCCCAGCAAGTTAAGGCTTCAGTGGCCATGAGTGTGCCACTGCACTCCAGCCTGGGTGATAGATGAGACTCTGACTCAAAAACAAACAAACAAATAACAACAACAACAAAAAACCCCAAGCAACAAAACACACACACAAATTCATTGGCATAATTTTGGAGACCAAAAGTCTGAAATCCGTTTTACTGGGTCAAAGTCCTTTTGGAGGCTGTAGGGGAAAATTCATCCTTTGCCTCTTTTTTTTTTTTTTTTTAATCAATATTTTTTATTATGGTTTTGTGGGGTACAGTTAAGGGTTAGGTATACAATTACGTTTCATTCAGGCACCCTGTTGATAAGAGGTGTTTCCCCATCCCCAGACAGATATTTGCTACTGTT
>NW_007260458.1:1247262-1256457 GCF_000164805.1 Carlito syrichta
CAGGTTCTTGCTATTGTGAACAATGCTGCGATAAACATACATGTGCAGATATCTTTTTTATAGAGTGATTTGAGTTCTTCAGGATGTATTCTCAGTAGGGGGATTGTGGGGTCACATGGGAGGTTGATATTTAGAGCTTTTAGGAATCGCCACACTGCTTTCCACGGAGGTTGCACTAGTTTACACTCTCACCAACAGTGTAGAAGTGTTCCTTTTTCACCACACCCTCTCCAGCAGCTATTATTTTTTGAGTTGTTGATAATTGCCATTCTGACTGGAGTTAGGTGGTATCTCAGTGTGGTTTTGATTTGCATCTCCCTGATGATTAGTGAGGTTCGATAAGGCCTCCACCACCTACCACTGGGGAGAGGAGAACCTATTCAGTAAATGGTGCTGGGAAAACTGGCTGACCACATGCAGAAGATTGAAACAGGACCCCTATCTATCCCCCTGCACAAAAACTAACTCCAAATGGATCAGAGACCTAAATGTAAAACCTCAAACCATAAGAGAAAATGAAGGAAATACCCTCATGGAAATCGGAACTGGCATCCAATTCCTGAACAAAACCCAAAACCCGAACAAAACCCAAAACCCGCAGGTCATAAGAGAAAAGATAGACAAGTGGGACCTTATTAAACTGACAAGCTTCTGCAAGGCCAAAGAAACCATCAAGAGAGCAGGGAGACAGCCTACAGACTGGGAAAAAATATTTGCCAACACCAGGTCTGACAAAGGCTTGACATCCTGGATCTACAAGGAACTAAAACATGCTGAAAAGAAAAAAACAAACAACCCCATTATAAAATGGGCAAAAGATATGAACAGACACTTCACAAAAGAGGACATCCGAGCAGCCAACAAACACATGAAGAAACATCCTTTGCCTCTTTAAGCTTCTAGAGTTGCTGGCATTCTTTGACTGGTGGAAGCATCGCTCTAATCTCTTTCTCTTTCAGCTGTCACATCACCTTCTATCTCTCTTACCTCCTGCCTCTTTCTTATAAGGAAACCTTTGATATATCAGGCCCACTCAAATAATCCAGGATAATTTTTCCATCTCAAAATCCTTAATTTATCACAATAGCAAAATCCCTTTTGCATATAAAGTAACATTCACCGGTTCTGGGGAATTAGAACAAGGACATCTTTGGGTGTGAGGGAGTCATTCACTCAATCCTAGCATCTAAGATGCTGCAATAGTTTCTGAAAATCATAGAAATTGCCTCTCCTTCTTGAGTAGACTCTCATTTGGGCAATCAGAATAAAAATGGAGAACATATGGCTTTAATATACAAACTATATGGGCCAATTTCCAGAAATGAGAAGTTTTGATTTTCTGGAGAGCAGGTAAAGAAACAACCTCTATTCCAACATTCTTTCTAATTTGTTTGTATTATATGGACTCATGAAATGGATAGGATAAGGTATATAGATTCAACCATGAGTCTTATAAGATGGTAAGTCCAGATAGTATCTCTTGGTATAAGAGGTTACATGGAAAGTATCCTGGCCATTTCATAGACCAAACACCATTATGGCATACTCATATTGATCAGGCATTTTCTGAAAGCTGTCTTCTATTCATCACCTTCGGGATTTACAAAAGCTATAGGGCCTTTTGAGGTATAGTTTTGTAAGAGCCCATGTCCCATCAAGCTGATAATTGAGACAGCAAGCTGAAGAACAGTAGAGATGGGTCATGGTTACAGAATGCTATGGAGGTCCTTAGATAGAGCTCCCCATTCTTTTTCTTATGAAGAACATCTGAGCTTCTGCAAGGGAAGTCTGAAGGACCCCTGCTTCAAGTTGATATCCATTATGTTCTTATAGAACCTCAAGAGATTCTTGAAGTACTTCAGCTTTGAGAAAGGAAAAATGAACTCTTGGGATCCAGGCATAACATCAATTAAATATTTTCCCATGATGAGGAGTGGTGTGAGGAACAGCCAAGTGCTCTTTATGTCAGTAATGATATCAACACCCAACCAGAAGCTTGAAATCACTTTTGAATTCTTCCTTTTCTCTCAATGCTATTAAATCATCAAGATCCATCACTATTAATCCCAATATACCATTTTAATACACCCATTTCTCTTCAATTCTACTATCTTTGTTCTGACCTCAATAAAATCTCATGAACATTTCTGCAAAGGCATTCTAATTTCTCTTTTATTTTCAACCTCTCTGTCATTGTTCTATTTTCTATAGTCAATGAGATTTTATGTCACTCCCTGGGTCAGTTCAGGTCCTCTGGGAAGCAAATGTCAAGACAGAACCAGAAGAGAAAGAGATCTATTGAGGGAGAAAATATCTGAAAGATAAAGGGCAGAGGAGGAATATGTGGGGAGGATGGCCGACCATGATGTAAGGCAGACAGAGAGGAAGGAGGATTGGTGGAAGAAAGGACCTCAGAATACAGCACAGTTTTGAGAAAGTCTTTGCCAGTCTGATGGAGAGCCTGAGTATAGACAACTTGTGAAAGGAGTCTATACTAGCAATGGTCTGGCTCTAATACCTGCCCTGTGTGGTGTTCAGTTATTGACTGGAAGCAGCCCAAAGGAAGCATGACCTCAGTTTGCAAACTATGGTAGAAAGAGAAGGTGTATAACTGGAAGCCATTAGCTAGCTCTGTTCCTTGCAGCTGATCCTCTCTACAAGGATGATTTGAGTGGTGCATTCCTATGACTACCTCACTCCCCTCTTTATTATCCTTCAGCATCCCTTTTGAACTCCTTAACATGGCTCACAACTCTCCAGCCTCATTTCTTTCTTTCTTTCTTTCTTTTTTTTTATTCTGAGTCTCACTCTGTCACCCAGGCTGGAGTGCAGTGATACGCTCACAGCCACTGCAGCCTCGATCTGGTGGGCTCAGTCAGGCTGTCCTTCCGCCTCAGCTTTCTAAGTAGTTGGAAGCACAGGCATGAGCCACCATGTTCAGCTGATTTTATATTGTAGAGATGAGGTCTCACCATGTTGCTCAGGCTGGTCTCGAACACCTGAGCTCAGGCAATCCTCTCACCTCAGCCTCCCAAAGTGCTGGGATTATAGGTGTGAGCCACCGCGTCCGGCTCCAGCCTCATTTCAATTGTCCTTTTTAAAAAAAATTGAGACAGGGTTTTGCTCTGTCACCCAGGCTGGAGTGGAGTGGCATGGATCATAGCTCACTGTAGTCTTGACCTCCTAGGCTCAGGCAATCCTTCTGCCTTAGCTTCCCAAGTAGCTGGGACTACAGGTGCACACCACCATGCCTGGCTAATTTTTTAAATTTTTTGTAGAGATGAGGTCTTGCTATGTTGCCTAGGCTCATCTCGAATCCCTGGGCTCAAGCAATCCTCCTGCCTCAGTCTCTCAAAGTGCTGGGATTACAGGCATAAGCCCCTGCACCCAGCCTCCTGTTTCTTGAATTATCTATTCTGTCTTCTCTCTGGGCAAGACCTTCTGCCTGGAATACTTTTTTCTCTTCTCATTTAGTTTTCTCCTTCTCTATGTTGCTGCTTAAATGTCCCTGCTTCCAGAAAGGAGTGCCTTTATTTATTCATCTGTCCATCTACCCATCAACCCTATTTTGTTTTTAAAGTAATTATGCACATGGTAAAAAGCAACATCAACAACAAAAAAACAAAACCAGGTTCATTTTTCAGATTTTAGTCGTTTCTGATTTTAATTGGGTAGATACCATTATAAACTCTACTTGTATGTTGCTTTGTAAAATTTAAGCAGTATCTACCAACTTTAAGGGATGACAGGTGAAGAATTTAGTGCGTTTATATTCATCTTCCCTCCTCTTCCTCTCTTCACCTCTATGCTTTGGTTAGGTGTGTCAACCTCAATAACAGAGAGAGGCTCTCTAAAAGAAAAAGATATTTATTTGGGCATAGGGCATTGCAATAGGAATACACATGCCAAGTAAACTATATGGGTATTCAGGGAGGTAAGGAAAGACAGAAGTTTTTAAAGGAAGAAAATGAGGAGAATTGCATAATTGTTTTAAAGTAATTATCCTTGGCTCAAAGATCAATAACAAGGATGGTGCCAGTTTGAGGTTGGACAGGTAGTTGCTGGGCAGATGTCTGTTGCAGAAGCATTTGTGTGTGTGTGTGTGTGTGTGTGTGTGTGTGTGTGTGTGTTTGTAAGGTTGTGTTGATCTTTGTGCAAGGTTGTGGTTTTTGTAGTCTTCTTGGTTATCAGGCATACCAGCATTAGAAACTTCTCTTCATGGCAATCACTTGTTGCTCTATAAAATGAAGAAATAAGCACACCTCTATTTTCCCTGGATGTATGTCTCTTCTTAACTATTAGAGTACTTGTATATTATAAAGCTTCTATTTTCTTTCTTTCCCTTCCTTCCTTCCTTCCTTCCTTCCTTCCTTCCTTCCTTCCTTCCTTCCTTCCTTCCTTCCTTCCCTTCCTCCCTCCCTCCTTTTTTCCCCCCTTCCTCTTCTTTTCTTTTCGTTTCCTTTGTCATGGTCTCTGTCACTCAGGCCAGAGTGCAGTGCCACAATCATGGCTCACCACAACCTCGGAAATGCATCCTCGGTTCAGGCGATCCTCCTGCTTCAGTCTCCCAAGTAGTTGGGACTACAGGTGCATACCACCATACCTGGCTAATTTCAAACATTTTTTTGTAGAGACAGGGACTTACTATATAGCCCAGGCTGGTTTTGAACTCCTGGCTACAAGCAATGTGCTCACCTTGATCTCCAAAAGTGCTGAGATTACAGGCATGAACCACTGCTCCTGGCTTGGTTTTTATATTTTGCTGGACATTGCCAATCAGAACTTCACAGGAGTTCTACCAATTAATACTACCACCAGTGATGTTTAAGAATGCTTTTTTTCTCTACAAACCTCCAATACATTATAATATCAAACTTTGGTTAGTATGATGTGAAAATAGTATCAATATAGTTTTCATTTGCATTTTTCATACTATGAGTGAGGTTAAGCATAATCTTAAATATTTAAGAATAATTTTCTTTTCTTTTTTTTGTAAATTGTCTTTAAAAATCTTTTGCCCAGGCCTGGTGCAGTGGCTCAAAGCCTGTAATCACAGCACTTTGGGAGGCCGAGGTAAGAGGATTGCCTGAGCCCAGGGGTTTGAGACCGGCCTGTGCAACATGGTGAGACCTCATCTCTACAATATATCCAAAAATTAGCTGGGTATGGTAGTGCCTACCTATAGTTCTGGCTACTTGGAAGGCTGAGGTGGAAGGATTGCTTGAGCCCAGCAGGTTGACGCTGGGGTGGCCGTGAGCATGCCACTGCACTCCAGCCTGGGTGACAGAGTCAGACTTTGACTCAAAAAAAAAAAAAAAATCTTTTGCCCAATTTTCTTTTTTTTTTGAGAACTCCACCAAACTTGTAAACATTTGTAAAAAAATTTATTGTAAAAAATTTATTCTCATTTTCTAATTAGTTTAAAAATCATTTTCTTAATCTATCTTAGAAGCTTCATGTATTGTCTATGATACAAGCTGCAAGTATTTTTTTGTTTTGCTTTTTTTCCGGCTTATCATGTGTTTTGCCACGCAGACGTTTTTTCTTTCGATGTGTTTAAATTCACCTTTTAAAAAATGACTTCTAGATTTTGTGTCATAAAGACCACTCCTACTCTGAGGTTATAAAAAAAGTACCCTATGTTTTCTTCTATTCCTTTTACAGCTTTACTTTTCTACATTTAAATGTTTTACCATATTGGGTTTGGCGTCATGTTAAGTGTGAGGTTTTAATCCAACTGTACTTTTTCCAGATGGCCACCCATATGTTCCGACAATTTATGCATTCATTTTTGATTTTGGCATCTGGACCATTTCCCCCAGCTCTGGGTCAACCTTTTAACATTTCAGGTATGAGTCTGAACAAAATGACATAACTTCTTTTAAGTAGAATGTCTTCGAAGCCAGGAGCAAGGTCAGCGGAGAAAGCCAGTCACTAGACTCTAAGCCAGAGAATGCCAGCACTGGGGGCTCCCAGAATTAGAACTTCACCTGAATCCTTTTAGACCTAGATGGACACCCTTAACTTGACTTTGCAGTAGACTCTCTGGGAACATGGCCTGTTTGTTGCTGTTCTAAAGACGAGGTCTCTTATGCATTGGGTTTTCTATTCCCTTTTAACATTATGTGCATAATATTAACCTGGATTCCAGAATATTCATTTTCCCAATATTCCCTATGTATTTTCAACTTTTATCTGTGGCTATCAAAGAAAACCCTTTGGTCAAAATTAAGAATAGATTGGAAGTCTTTTTCTTGTTAACCACAGAGGAGCATGGCTTCCCTGTCAGGAATTTCTTTAGTTGTGATTTATGATCTTGGCAAGATGAATGTGATTTGCTTTCATTTTTACATATTCCCTATCAAAAGGTACATTGTCTGATTGGACATATGGCATGCTTTTATGTTGTTTCAACTTTTTATTTATTCTACATAGTTTTCAATGGGTTGAGTTGCTTCTAGGGACCTGAGCACCACAACTGGAGATATGGTCAATAGATTCTTCCTAATATGGAGTTGTTGAGGGGTGGAAGAGCACTTTCTGGAAGCATTTTTTTTTTTTTTAGTCGGAGTTTCACCAAGTTGCCCAGGCTGGAGTGCAGTAACACACTCACGGCCACCGCAGCCTTGACTAGCTGGGCTTAGGCTGTACTTCCACCTCAACCTTCCAAGTAGCTGAAACTACAGGCATGCACCGCCACGCCTGGCTAATTTTTTTATTTATTGTAGAGGTGAGGTCTTGCCAAGGTGCCCAGGCTTGTCTCAAACCCCTGGGCTCAGTCAATCCTCTTGCTTCTTCCTCCCAAAGTGCTGGGATTGTAGGTATGAGCCACCAAGTCCGACTTGGAAGCATTTTAAAGTGATAGACACATTTTTCCGCACAGAATATTTCTCCCCATATTTATTTAAGAAGCTAATTTGTTGGAGGTGAAAGGAAGAATGTGGGATCAGTCTGGGAAATGCATCCTTTTTTGTTTTCTAGACAAAAAAAAGCATCATAGGTTAGTTTTTGTTCTTTCATCCTAATTACCAAGACTCATTTATTTATTATTATTATTATTTTTGGAGTCAGAGTCTCATTCTGTAGTCCAGGATACAGTGCAGTGGCACGCTTCTCATGGCCACCGCAGCCTTGACCTGCGGGGCTCAGGCGGTCTTTCCACCTCAGCCTTCCAAGTAGCTGGAACTACAGGCGCACACTGCCACACCTGGCTAATTTTTTAATTTATTGTAGAGTCGAGGTTTCACCAAGTTGCCCAGGCTGGTCTCGAACCCCTGGACCCAAGCAGTCGTCTCGCCTCTGCCTCCCAAAGTACTGGGATTATAGGCTTGAGCCACCGCGCCTGGCTAAGACTCTTTTAGATCGCATGAAAAGCAATTATTTCCACCTCATTATTTTCATCTGAGAGCCTATCTGTACTCATGATTAGACCTGGGATATTAGGGGATGAGGAGTAGCAGGAAACAAAGGACTGCAAACTACGAGTTACATTTTACTTTCTGAAAACGCTTAGAACTTTAGGAAATCCTTCTTGTGCCTTGAGAGAGAAATTTCTTCTGTCATCTTCTATTATTGGGTGACTAATGATTAAAAACTGGTTTAAACTGTACAGTAGCCCAACAAATGTGGCATTCTCCCTTCTGGTGCCTGGTTTGGCATGAATGCTCGGCTTGCAGACAAAAAATCTGGCCAATGTAGTAAGGTAACATATGAAAGAAAACCAGAAGGAGCCAATTATGCTCTTATGAAATTTAAACCATACTGTAAATTTCTCACTGTATGAGAAGAAAGTTTTCAGATATAATAACTATAAAAGAATCTAAATTTAGGTGAACTGTCCAGTGATTAAAGCAGATTTGGGGCAAGTCACATAAAGTATGGTTGTTGTAAATAAAATCACAGAAGTATAGATTGCATTTCTCCTCTGCGGGCTTCACTATTCTAAGTTTACAAACCAAGGTAATGTCCTTAAAATTTGCAGATCCCATGCCAAGTTTTAATTGGAGTGTTAACATTACACTTCTAGATAGTATAATGTTTAAAAAAATAGACTCACTGGGTGTGGTGGCAGGAGCCTGTAATCCCAGCTACTGAGGAGGCAGAGGTGGGAGAATCACTTGAACCCAGGAGTTGGAGGCCAACCTAGAAAACTTAACAAAACCTCATCTCCAAAACTAAATAGATAAAATAACAGACTCAGTACCTTAAATAAAGGTATTGAATAATAAATAAATACCTTGCCGGGCTCGGTGGCTCAGCCTGTAATTCCGCGCCTTTGGGAGGCTGAAATGAGTGAACTGCCTGAGCCTGCGGGTTGGAGACCCGCCTGGGCAGCAAGACCTCATCTCTACATAAAAATCAAAAACTCAGCCGGGCATGGTAGCGCATGCCTGTAATTCCGGCTACTCGGAAGGCTGAGGCGGAAGGATCGCTGGAGCCCAGCAGCGAGGCTGCAGTGGCCGGGAGCGGCCACTGCACTCCAGTCTGGGCGACAGAGTAAGACTCCGACTCAAAAAAAAAAACAAGAAAAAAAAAACCTCCATATGTACCCTTTAATTCAGATGTGCTGTGTGTCCATCTTCATGTCCACATTTGTGCTTTCTCCCACAGTCTCCACCACACTCAAGACCTGCTCTATGAGAGCACCAAAGATTTTTTACAACTCAGATTTGAAAACCAAAATAAGGAGAAGTCATGGATGCTTGAAAAAGATCATTTGATGTCAACGATTAAGCAATATAGGGTGCAGTATAAAAAGAAAGAAGATAAAATTGGAAAAGTTTTGCCAGTTATGCATGAGAGTCATCGAGCCCAGAGTGACTATATTAAGGTAATAGCCTTATATCTTGCAGAAATTGTTTCTTCTTCTGGAAGAGTTGAAAGAGTTCCAGAGAACCTACAAATGGTTATATAAGATCCATCCAGTCCCAGAAACTGTTGCAGCAGCAGCCTCGAGAAATAGGTTTCAAGTCGGGCATGGTGGCCCACGCCTGTAATCCCAGCACTTTGGGAGGCAGAGGCGAGAGGCTTGTCTGAGTCCAGGGATTCAAGACCAGTCTGGGCAACTTGGCAAGACCTTGTCTCTACAATAAAGCAAAGTATTAGCCGGGCATGGTAGCATGCCTGCAGTTCCTGCGACTTGGAAGGCTGAGGCAGAAGTATCGCCTGAGCCCAGCAGGTCGAGGTGCAGTGGCC